>NC_091984.1:214707879-214887879 GCF_044704955.1 Pristiophorus japonicus | reverse complement strand
TCATCTCAAAGGGCCCTGAACTTAATCAACTTCCTGGTGACAGGAGCAAACCATCAAGCAAACCTCAAGGACTTCATGTGGTAGCAAGTTCCACAGTTTTTACCTCATTCCAGGTAAAGAAGTTTCTCCTGAATTCCTTTTTGGATTTATAAGTGACTAACATATTTCTGACCCCTAGTTTTGGATTTCCCCACAAGTGGAAAACTTCTCTATATCGACTCTATAAAACCGCTTCATAAAGACCTCGAATAGTTCACCCCCACGCCTTCTCTTTCTAGAGGGATGAGCCCCAGCCTGCTCAATCTGCAGGATTGTGAATTTTGTAGTGTCATATCTGTTGCCCTCACTGAGTTCAGCTAATTCAGCACAGACTGGAAATCTGGATACACTCAGGTCTGGGGGGCTCACCTGGTGGGACATTTACCTCTCGAGTCAGCCGGAAGGGGCAAGTATTTGTTTTCTTTTTGGGGACTGCCTTTAGATTCATGTCGCTGCTGCTACCACTTAACTGAGGCCGCAGTGAGCTGCTTAAGGTTTCAAATAACGCTGTCCCTCTAACCTCACCACACAAAAATGCAAAGTATTTATGTTCCGATTTCTGATATTTTTTTTAACATTTTTTTTTAAACAAAAAAAAGCACAGCACTTCTAAATCCAAACTATGGACAGCAGTCCCCCTCCCTGCCTGTGCTAAGCACTCCGAGATGTACACACAGGAGCTCTCGAGTGGCTCCTGACTGTCTCCCAACACTGTGGTTGATCCGTAACTGTCCCACAGTGTCAGCTATGGATCAGTGGGTCGCACTCTCGCCTCTGAGTCAGAAGGTTGTGCGTTCAAGTCCCACTCCAGGCACTTGAGCACAAAAAAAATCCAGGGAGTGCTGAGGGAGCGCTGCACTGTCGGAGGTGCCGTCTTTCGGATGAGATGTTAAACTGAGGCCCCGCCTGCTCTCTCAGGTGGATGTAAAAGATCCCATGGCACTATTTCGAAGAAGAGGAGGGGAGTTATCCCCAGTGTCCTGGACAATATTTATCCATCAATCAACATAACAAAAACAGAATATCTGTTTGTGGGAGCTTGCTTGTGCGCAAATTGGCTGCTGTGTTTTCCACAATACAACAGGGAAAACACTCCAAAAAAAGTACTTCATTGGCTGCAAAGTGTTTTGAGATGTCCGGTGGTCCTAAAAGGTGTCAAATAATTGCAAGTCTTTCTTTCTATGTTCCAATTGGTGCTGCATTGCAGCAGTTGCAGTACAGAACACGTCGCACAGAAAGAAATGTTTCAGCCTGACGGTTCTGAGAGCCCAGCTCTGCTGCTGCCAGTGTGATGAGGTGGCACCTGTGCCCACCTGTGCCCACCTGCCTGCCCGAGCCCTGCTGCTCCACCAAATCCTAGGGGCGCGTGCGTTTGCATCATGTGGGCGGGCACCTGTGACCTGTTTGGGATCTTGCTGTTCTCTTGCTGGGGGAGGGGTGGAAGAGGGGATGGGCAGGAAAGGGGGGCACGGACGACACTGGCCGACATAAACTAAAGTTTAGCGATTGTGCTGCTGGCTGCTCCATTGTGGATATGCCTTACCAATGGGCCGAATGCTGGGCAGAACCAGTAGGACCTCCAGCCCCGCTTCCAAATATGATGTCACAACAGAGGTGGCGTTCCACCCACGTCTCTTGGCCAGAACTTGTCAAGAGTGCACGGAAACGGGCAGAGACACAGTGGGAATGGGAGCCCAGCCCGGATTCCTCCCCGCTCCACCCAAATCGTTCTAATTCTATATCCAATACAGATCAGAACTTCAAGACCTCTGCCCTCAAATCATTTGGGTCCGGGAGAGGGGTGCTTTGGGGCATCCGGTGGTCGTGAAAGGCACTATATAAATATAAGTCTTTCTTTTTGAGCTTTTAAGTAAAGTTATTCTGCTAAAGTACGCATTTCTGTTGAGCACTCTGGACTGTGGCAGCAGGTGGTATGGCGACGCCTGTCATGGAAGTCCTGAAGTGAGCAGCTGTTGGCTACACTGCCTGAGTCATAGCTTCTGTGCTAAGGGCCTGTGCTGATTGCGTCCCTTGCTGCTTGTACGTTGATTCAGTGAAGCACTTTTTGCCCAGGTCTTCTGCCACGTTCACATCTTTTGCAACAGGCCACGTCACAGTCAGCACTGAGCAAAATCTGCTGATCTCCTGGCTTCTTCAAACCACTTTGCTGCCTACTTAGTGGCTTGGAGTAAGGGAGGAGATCGGAGGAGCTGTGAAGGTCAAGTCCTCCGGACCTCTGAAATTTATGTCTACGTTCTAACCACAACTTTTTGAATTAGTGAAGTGCCATTAAAATGACATATAGCACAGTATGTCCTGTCCAGGGATCTTTACTGAAGGTGACACTGAGAGACAAACAAGCCAATCAGAGTGAAGCATTTCCTTTTGTCCAGTCTGTACTGTATATATATATACAGGAGCTGACACAGAGTTACATGAGAGCTACAATACCAGGCAGGAATGAATCATGGCCTTTTGAGTGGTGTATACTATACATATACAATATCTGATATGACATACATTGGAGCAGGAGTAGACCATTCGGCCCCTCGAGCCTGCGCCACCATTCAATAAGATCACGGTTGATCGTCTAATTCAACTCCACCTTCCTGCACTATCCCCATATTCCTTGGTTGCCATAGTATCCACAAGCATCATTCAATACTGGAGGAGTGAATTGTTGCTTTTTACCCAGTGTATACTCTAAATGTATAGTAGTTGACACTGAGATACACATGAATAAGGCTCAGTGTGTACTGTATGTGTGAAGGGGCAGAGTGTGGAGTATTTACAAGCTGTATGGAGCCAGACAGGAATGACCTTTTCCTTGTTACCCTATGTGTACTCTGCAGAGGTAATTTTCTGCCTTGGCACTCCCAGCAGAGCCTTGCTGGCCAAAAGCTTTAATCCAGCAAAATTATACACAAGGGGCGAATGGAAGGGGAGTTTGGTTCATTGAGAATCTTCTTATTCTTTTTTTTAGGCAGTCCCTCGGAGTCGAGGATGACTTGCCTCCACACTAACGTGAGTTCCCAGGTGACTGATGAGTCCAATGCAGGACCTACAGTCTCTGTCACAGGTGGGGCAGAAGGTGGTCGGAGGGACGGGTGGGTGGGGTGCTTGGGTTGTCGTGCGCTCCTTCCGCTGTTTGCACTTGGCTTCCGCGTGCTCCCGACGAAGAGACTCGAAATGTTCGGCGCCTTCCCGGATGCTTCTCCTCCACTGTAAGCGGTCTTGGGCCAGGGATTCCCAGGTGTCAGTGGGGATTATTGTGTTCCTAACACAGATGAGGCTGCACACAGGGAGGTTAAAGTAACAGTGATCTCAGTCTTTAATAAGACACTCCAGAGTGACGAACAGGCCTTAGGGGCCGGCTTATATACAGTACTCCCAAGGGATGCTGGGATCCCTTGGGACTTCAGGGGATGCGCTCACTGGTGGCGGAACATGGGAGTGCATGCTTTACAGATACACAACATCACTCCCCCCCCCAAAGTCAAAGTGAAAACTATTTACAAGGTGAGGCGGTCGGGAGCCTTTCTTTCCCTGGTGGACTGCCTCGGTACAAATGTCTGTTCTGGTGTGTTGGCTGTGCCCTCGCTGGGCTGGCGTGTTGTTGGCCCTGCAGGGCTGCTGGGTGAACCTGGCCTTGCTGGGCTGTTGGGCGTGATGGGTTCGATTTCCTGGTCCGGCGTGGTGTCGTTGATCCTTTGGGTGCGCGTTGTGGGCTGGATAAAGTTGGTGTCTGTTGTGGGTTGTTCAGGGCAGTCTGTGAACCGCAGCCTCGTTTGGTCCAGGTGCTTTCTGCACATTTGTCCATTGTCTAGTTTGACTACAAATACCCTATTCCCTTCTTTAGCTATCGCCATGCCCGCGATCCACTTGGGACCATGTCCATTGTTTAGCACATACACAGGGTCATTCAGATCAATTTCCCGTGACACAGTGGCGCGACCATCGTTTACATTTTGTTGCTGCCATCTGCTCTCTACCTGATCATGCAGGTTGGGGTGAACCAGTGAGAGTCTGGTTTTAAGTCTCCTTTTCGTGAGTAGCTCAGCCGGGGGCACCCCTGTGAGCGAGTGGGGTCTCGTGCGGTAGCTGAGCAGTACAAGGGGCAGGCGGGTTTGGAGTGAGCCTTCTGTGGCTCATTTAAGGCTCTGTTTGATGGTTTGTACTGCCCGCTCTGCCTGCCCATTGGAAGCTGGTTTAAACGGGGCCGAGGTGACATGTTTGATCCCATTGCGGGTCATGAATTCTTTAAATTCGGCACTGGTGAAACATGGCCCGTTGTCACTGACCAATATGTCAGGCAGGCCGTGGGTGGCAAACATGGCCCTCAGGCTTTCAATGGTGGCGGTGGCGGTGCTTCCCAACATTATTTCACATTCAATCCATTTTGAAAAAGCATCCACCACCCCCAGGAACATTTTACCGAGAAACGGGCCCGCATAGTCGACATGGATCCTCGACCATGGTCTGGAGGGCCAGGACCACAAACTTAGTGGTGCCTCTCTGGGCGCGTTGCTCAACTGAGCACATACGCTGCATTGCCGTACACAGGACTCTAAGTCAGAGTCGATACCTGGCCACCACACGTGGGATCTGGCTACGCTTTCATCATCACTATACCCGGGTGTGTGCTGTGGAGATCCGAGATGAACGTCTCCCTGCCCTTTTTTGGTAGCACTACGCGGTTACCCCACAACAGGCAGTCTGCCTGAATGGACAGCTCATCCTTTCGCCACTGGAACGGCTTGATTGACTCTTGCATTTCAACGGGGATGCTGGCCCAGCTCCCATGCAGTACACAGTTTTTTACTAGGGACAGCAGAGGATCTTGGCTGGTCCAAGTCCTAATGTGGCAGGCCGTGACAGGTGATTTATCATTTTCAAACGCTTCCATGACCATCAACATGGTGGGTAATGGTCGGTTTCCAGCTCAAATTTGAGGCCAAACAGGTATTGATGCATTTTCTTTACCCCGAGCACACACGCTAATGCCTCTTTCTCAGTCATGCTGTCGGCTCTCTCGGCCTTAGACAAGCTCCTGGAAACATAGGCAACAGGTTACAACTTCCCCGCAGCATTAGCTTGTTGTAATACACATCCTACTCTGTATGACGACGCGTCACATGCTAGCACAAGTCTTTTACACGGGTTATACAATACAAGCAGCTTGTTGGAGCATAAAATGTTTCTGGCTTTCTCAAAAGCAATTACTTAGTTTTTTTCCCCATACCCAGTTCTCACCTTTGCGCAATAGCACATGTAGGGGATCTAAAAGGGTGCTTAACCCCGGTAGGAAGTTACCAAAATAGTTGAGGAGTCCCAGGAACGACCGCAGCTCCGTGAGGTCTGTGGCCTGGGCGCGTTCCTGATAGCCTCTGTCTTGGCATCTGTGGGCCGAATGCCATCCGCCGCGATCTTTCTCCCCAAAAACTCCACTTCTGTTGCCATGAAGACGCATTTCGACCTCTTCAGCCGCAGCCCTACGCGATCCAGTCGCTGGAGGACCTCCTCCAGGTTTTGGAGGTGCTCGGCGGTGTCCCGACCTGTGACCAATATGTCGTCCTGAATGACCACCGTGTGTGGTACCGACTTGAGTAGGCTCTCCATGTTTCTCTGGAAGATCGCTGCAGCCGACCGAATTCCAAACGGGCATCTGTTGTAGATAAACAGTCCCTTGTGTGTGTTGAGGCAGGCGAGGCCCTTCGAAGACTCCTCCAGCTCCTGCGTCATGTAGGCCGAAGTCAGGTTGAGCTTGGTGAATGCCTTGCCTCTTGTCAGAGTGCCAAATAGGTCGTCTGCCTTAGGTGATGGGTATTGGTCCTATAGCGAGAAACGATTAATAGTTACTTTATAATCGCCGCAAATCCTGACCGTGCCATCACTTTTGAGTACTGGAACAATCGGGCTGGCCCACTCGCTGAATTCCACTGGGGAGATGATGCCCTTGCGTTGCAGCCTGTCCAGCTCGATTTCCACTCTCTCCCACATCATGTGAGGTACCGCTCGCGCCTTGTGGTGAATGGGTCGTGCCTCTGGGACCGAGTGGATCCGCACCTTCGCCCCGGTAAAGTTTCCAATGCCTGGCTCAAAAAGGGAAGGACCTGGCTACATGAGGCCTCATCGACATGTGATGGTGCTCGGATGTCATCCCAGTTCCAACGGATTTTGCCCAGCCAGCTCCTTCCAAGCAGTGTGGGGCCAACGCCCGGGACAATCCAGAGTGGTAGTTCATGCACCATGCCCTCGTAGGTGACCTTGACCATGGCACTGCCCAGGACAGTGATAAGTTCTTTGGTATACAGTTTCAGTTTCGTGTGGATGGGGCTCAGGGCTGGTCTGAGTGCCTTGTTGCTCCACAGTCTCTCAAACATCTTTTTACTCATGGCTGATTGGCGAGCGCCAGTGTCCAGTTCCATGGCTACGGGTAAGCCATTCAATTTTACGTTTAGCGTTATAGGTGGACATTTCATTGAAAATGTGTGCACCCCGTGTACTTTAGCATCTGCCTCCTCTCTCTGAGGCTCGAAATTGCTTTGATCGACCATGGACCGATCTTCCTCTGCCACGTGGTAGTTAACGGGTTTTGCAGAGCTTGCAGCTCATTTGCAAGCTTGTTGAAGGTGCCCCATTGTTCCACAGCTCTTGCAAACATACCCTTTGAAGCGGCATGAATAGGCTGAATGGAAGCCTCCACAACGCCAACAAGGTGTGAATTCCCTTGCATTCATCCTTTGTTGGGGACTCAGTCATCTGGGTCACCTGAGGCCTGCTGGTAGTTGCAGACTCGTGGTTCTGCCCTGTACATTTCTGCTCGCAAACACAGTTCCAGTTAATTTATGAACATTGCTAGCACTTGTGTGCTGAGAGATTTGTTTGGTGTTATTACTGGTGGACATAAACGCCTGTGCTATCGCAATGGCCTTACTGAGGGTTGGTGTCTCTACAGTCACAAGTTTTTGTAGGATGGTCTCGTGGCCAATGCCTAGTACAAAAAAGTCTCTGAGCATTTGCTCCAGGTAGCCATCAAACTCACATTGTCCTGCAAGTCACCTTAGCTCGGCCACCTAGCACTCCACTTCCTGACCTTCAGATCGCTGGCACGTGTAGAACCGATACTTCGCCATCAGCACGCTCTCCCTTGGGTTAACATGCTCCTGAACCAAAGTACACAGCTGCTCATATATGACTTATCTGTGGGTTTCACCGGAGCCAGAAGATTCTTCATGAGGCTGTAGTTCGGTGCCCCGCAGACTGTGAGGAGGACCGCTCTCCTTTTTGCAGCGCTTCCTTCTCCGTCCAGCTCGTTGGCTACAAAGTACTGGTCTAGCCGTTCGACATAGGCTTCCCAGTCCTCACCCTTCGAGAACTTCTCCAGGATGCCCACACTTTGCTGCATCTTTGCATTGGATTCGAATTCTCATCGCCAGTTATTGTGTTCCTAACACAGATGAGGCTGCACACAGGGAGGTTAAAGTATCAGTGACCTCAGTCTTTAATAAGACACTCCAGAGTGAGGAACAGGCCTTAGGGGCCAGCTTATATACAGTGCTCCCAAGGGATGCTGGGATCCCTTGGGATTTCAGGGGATGAGCTCCCTGGTGGCGGAACATGGGAGTGCATGCTTTACAGATACACAACAGGGATGTTGCACTTTATCAAGGAGGCTTTGAAGGTGTCCTTGAAGCATTTCCTCTGTCCACCTGGGGCTCACTTGCCTTGTCGGAGCTGCGAGTAGAGCGCTTGTTTTGGGAGTCTAGTATCGGGCATGCGGACGACGTGTCCCATCTATCGAAGCATGGTCAATGCTTTGATGCTGGGGATGTTGGCCTGAGCGAGAACACTGACGTTGGTAGGCCTATCTTGCCAGTGGATTTGCAGGATCTTGCAGAGGCAGCGTTGGTGGTACTTCTCCCATGCTTTGAGGTGTCTGCTGTATATAGTCCATGTCTCTGAGCCATATAGGAGGGCGGGTATCACCTCTGCTCTGTAGACCATGAGCTTGGTGCTGGGTTTGAGGTACTGGTCTTCAAACACTCTCTTCCTCAGACAACCGAAGGCTACACTGGCACACTGAAGTTGATGTTGGACCTCGTGTTCGATGTCTGCCCTTGCTGACAGTAGGCTCCCGAGGTATGGAAAATGGTCCAAGTTGTCCAAAGCCTCGTCGTTTAACATCTCATCCAAAAGACGGCACCTCCGACAGCACAGTGCTCCCTCAGCACTGCATTGGAGTGTCAGCCTAGATTTTTGTGCGCAAGTGTCGGGAGAGGGACTTGAACCCACAACCTTCTGATTCTCCCAGTGGCTGAAGAGCTCCTCCCAGAGTCGCAACACGGATTCCGCCCACTATGGAGCACAATGGACATGATCTTCACCGCACGTCAAATTCAAGAGAAATGCAGGGAGCAGCACCAACCACTATATATGGCCTTCAGAGGCGAGAATGCTACCCACTGAACCACGACTTACACAATGCCCTGAATTTCCTCGTTGTCTTTAGCCGTTGTACACCGAAAAGACCGAGGAAATTTGGATTTTAGTGCATTACTTATGCGCAGTTAGTGTGTTAAACTGAAATTTCCTCGCTCATTTTAACAGTGAAAATCTAACGCACATCAAAGCCCCTGAGGATTCAGTTGAATACTTGCCCCGTTCAAGTACACAGAAGTTTCCTGCATTGATTCTGCTCCTGCAATCGGTGTAACTGTACACCCCTCCCTGCCAAAAAATAAACCAGTCTAACAGCTCCCCCTGGCACTTCAGGCAAGTGTAAGTGAGGAGTCGGTGAGTTGAAGAGGGCATCAACTTCACTTATTGATTACAGGCTTCTCAGGAACTTGCTTTTAACTCCTTCCTTCACATTTTTAATCACTGACACCTGTATTTCATTTTACCGATGTGCTTTCCTCTCTTCCTAGAATACATTTTTTTAGGGCCCTCGGCTTCCCCCCGCCCCAAACCCACAATCCGATCGATTTTGGATTAGGGACTCCCCCTCCCCCGGCCTACCACTCTATGCCACCATACTGAGGAGGAATTGCAGTAGCGGCATCTCCAGGCCACATGGCCAAGGACAGCAGCCCACCAGGTACAACCCTCCGCAATGTGTGCACAGACCACACTGGTCCAATGAGGAACCTGAACACCCGACGGCTCTCTCGCTCTTAGGATGCCGTTGAGCATCACTGCCAACTTCAGCATGACGATTTGCAGACTCACTCCACTGCCATAACTGTGCCAATTAACGTGACCACTGCAACGGAGCTCCCCCTGGTGAACAACTGCTCCGCCTAGTGGACTACTGATGTACTGCAACTACTGACCTAAATAATAAAGGATCACGTGGCAAGGTCACATGATGACAGTTTTCTGTTAAGAGCCATCTTGTGTGCAGTGTGTTCCTTAGTGATGTCTTCAGGATATATCACAACCACAGTCCTTGTCTTGTATGGCTTTGCAAGCTTCCAGGCTGCCACAGGACATCAGTGCAGCATTAACCTGGGAGCTGTAAGGCCTCCCCACCACCCCTCCCCCCCACCACCCCTCCCCCCAGACAGCAGAGACACTGAGCCGGGAACAGCATAGCTGGATCCCCCAGAGTGCAGGATGTCATGATGACATGCAGATGGCACTAAAGGCACCAACCAAGTGGGCGCTGATGCATGTGAATAGACTGCGGTTCCATACCAGGGTGTGCAGCCTGTCTGTACTGCAGAGCAGGCTGTGTCCGCACTCGCCACTGCATGGGGTATCGGAGGGTTGATTCTGCAGGGCATTTTAATTGACTATTCGACTGCAGTGGCAGCATCTCAGCCATACCTTCTTCTACGCACCCTACCAGACAATATCAAAGTCGGTCGCTTCGGCCCAGCAGGACCTCGCCAGGGGTGGAGAAATCCCAATGTATTTGATGGTCTATTTTCTGACTTACTGTCGCATTCATAAATTTAAAAAAATTACAAGACTAGTGTCAGAATATTTGAAATGTTGCTTTACGAGGATGAAGATTGTGCTGTTGCCCAAGGTGGTCAGGGACACAAGGGAGAACATGGTGGCATGTTACCCTGGTGATCACTGATGATCAGTCCAGAATGTGAGGGGGTTTGGAGTCAGTGTCAGTGCCAGATCCCCGTTTGTTGGTGGAAAGACTAGGGTTGGTGTCCGACTTGGGGAAAGGAAGACCCATGAGTGGGAGGCTCCTGTATTGTATTTCTGGGAGGAGAGCTTGATCAGTGAAGCCAGTTGAACTTCTTCTGCCTGCTCCCCTGGCATGGCACCCAGTGAGCACGACTGGAGCCGAAATGGGCAGGATAGTGTGAATCTGGGCTGATGCTGCGGCTGAGAGATGCCTCCTAGCGATATGGTGGCAGTGGCCAGCGGCACCACTTGCCGGCTGCTTACTTTGCTGTCAGACAGGTGTCCTGCTGGTGCCAGGAATCTGTGCAGTGCTTTTAAAGAGTTACGCCATTGTTGCAATTTACTGTTTCTACATTCACGTTACACCAGAGCTCCACCAAACAATATTTTATTAACTTACCCCAGGAAACGTGTGTGTCATCATCATCATAGGCAGTCCCTCGAAATTAAGGAAGATTTGCTTCCACTCTAAAAGTGAGTTCTCAGGTGGCTGTACAGTCCAATACAGGAATTACAGTCTCTGTCACAGATTGAAGGAAAGGGAAGGTGGGGAGTCTGGTTTGCCGCACGCTCCTTCCGTTGCCTGCGCTTGGTTTCTGCATGCTCTCGGCGACGGCACTCGTGTGTGTGCATGTGTAACTCACGCGTCGTAACAGTGTAACTGACGTTGAAGAAATTCATGGTCGATATTTCATAGGGGCTGTCTTTGACATAACGGCAATGTGACGCTATGCGATACCCACGAACTGCACGCTGTTTGTGTCGAGGAATTCTCGGCCTTGATGCCCCTTATGAAAATATCTTTTTCACACCATGATGGCTTTGTTCGTGCAGAAGCACTAAAAGGGGTTAAAGCAGCTCAGAGGCCTGAAGGAGTTAAATGTTACTGTGGAGCACATGGGAATGGGAGTATGTTATTTAAAGAGTTAGAAAATATGTTTGGATTAGAAGTTTGGCTGAGGAATGCACTGATGATAGGCAGGTCAGGGGGAGTGAGCAGGTTCTGCAGTCCTCCTTTCCCATAGTACCAGACTGATGGCTCCCAGATGCTGCTGTTAACTTTGTGTTCAATGGAGCTGGCAGGCCTGCCTCTAGGAATGGGGGTGGGGTGGAATGGAGTGAGAGCTCAGGTCAGGCCTCCTGTGGGTAATATAAGATTTCAAAGGAATGAGGCCACGAGTATTAACTAGCTTTGTAAAATAAGGGGGAGCAGGGGGACAAGTGGATCCTACAATCTTGAGATCCTGAAGTGTAGAAGATCAATCTGTAAAGAAGGAGAAATATTTCGGTTCATTCTTCACCATTATCCTGTTTGCACCCGACATTTTCAATTTTTATATTATTTAAAGCAACTGTGAAGACGGGGCTTAACAGCAAGGCAAATCCAGGTGACTGGACAGAGGAGGTGTCTGAAAAAAGTTCACTCAAATGCCTCAGAGTGCACCTCAGTTTCAGTGAGCAAAAGTCCAGCTCCACGGAGCAACATAGTCAATATACACATGGATAATCTGGGTCCTTGACTCGTATTGCACAGACTGCTGCTAGCCACAAATTAATAAAAATGTTTACAGATTCATTGAGCATTAAAATTACCTTAAAACGTAATGATAATTTTCACAAATAATTTGGATAGCAAGTTCCCAATGGTGTTTGTCGTATGTGCTGTTTGTAGCTTTTGTACCGTGCACTGCTGGACTGAAGGTGTACAATCAACTAATTGCAAATCCATCATCAGAAAACAATCGTGGAACGGTGAAGTGCTTGAAGCATGTTGGGGACTGGAGGTGTAGCCAGTTAGGCATTGAGTGTAGGTAGTCAGGGAATCAGGTGCATCAATCAAGCATTGAGGGCAGCCAGTCAAGTATTGGTCTGTGGCCAGTGAGAGATTGGGGTGCAATGGATTGTAGAGTAATCAGTGAGAGACTGGGCTGTAATCATTGAGGGACTGGAGTGTAATCATTGAGGGGCTGGGCTGTAATCATAGGATTATAGAAACTTACAACACGGAAGGAGGTTATTTCGGCCCATCGTGTCCGCTCTGGCCGACAAAGCTATCCAGCCTAATCTCACTTCCCAGCTCTTGGTCTGTAGCCCTATAGGTTACGGCACTTCAAGTGCACATCCAAGTACTTTTTAAATGTGGTGAGGGTTTCTGCCTCTGTTACCCTTTCAGTCAGTGAGTTCCAGACCTCCAGCACCCTCTGGATGAAAATATTTCCCTTCAAATCCCCTCTAAACCTCCTACCAATTACTTTAAAATCTATGACTCCTGGTTGTTGACCCCTCTGTTAAGGCAAAAGATCCTTCTTATCGACGCTATCTAGGCCCCTCATAATTTTATATACCTCAAAAAGGTCTCCCCTCAGCCTCCTCTGTTCCAAAGAAAACAAACCCAACCTATCCAATCTTTCCTCATAGCTAAAATTCTCCAGTCCAGGCAACATTTCTTGTAAATCTCTTCTGTACCCTCTCTAGTGCAATCACATCTTTCCTGTAATGTGGTGACCAGAACTGTACATATTACTCTAGCTGTAGCCTAAATAGTGTTTTATATAGTTCAAGCATAACCTCCCTGCTCTTATATTCTATGCCTCGGCTAATAAAGTCAAGTATTCCGTTTGCCTTCTTAACCACCTTATCTACTTGGCCTGCTACCTTCAGGGATCTGTGGACATACACTCCAAGGTCCCTTTATTCCTCTACACTTTCAGTGTTCTACCATTTAATATGTATTGCCTTGCCTTGTTAGCCCTTCCCAAATGCATTACCTCACACTTCTCTGGATTGAATTCCATTTGCCACTGTTCTGCCCACCTGACCAGTCCATTGATACCTTCCTGCAGTCAACAATTTTCTTCTTCATTATCAACCACACAGCCAATTTTTGTATCATCTACAAACTTCTTAATCATATCCCCTATATTAAAGTCTCCTTCTTCTTAGGCAGTCCCTCGTATCGAGGATGACTTGCTTCCACGCCAAAAATGGATGAGTTCATAGGTGTTTCAATGAAGGACCTAATATTCCAGGTCCCGAACTACATGTTGAAGGGTGGAAGATGTCTGTGCGTGGTTTTTTTTAACGTGTGGTGGCCGTTGCACATTAGCCACCACATGGGCTTGACAGAGCTAGGTCTTGGTCCAGTGACAATGATTAACGAAGACGACCGGAGACCAGCTCTGCTGCACAGATCTAGTGCACACACATATCTCAGTGTGGACTGGCCTGTGCTGCCCCTGGGCCCTCATCTCTTCTGGGCCCTGAACTCTCGCCACTCCTTCGCCCCGACCTCACCGCTCCTCTGCTTTGCCTGCCCACGCTCCAATCACCGACCTGGATTGTGGTGTCGTCCAATTCAGTCGCCCTCTTTTCTGCTGTTGCCCTCATGAACTGACTTGTGCTGCTCCCTGGAGTGGTATGCCGCCATGCTGCTCCTCCTTTTAAGACCCGACCTGCTGCAGATGTTCCCTCGCAGGTCGCGGCCACACGTTCAAGTCTAAATGATTGATATATACCACAAAAAGCAAGGGACTTAGTACTGAGCCCTGAGGGACCCCACTCAAAATAGCCTTCCAGGATCCCATGGGCTTTTACTTTTGTGACCAGTCTGCCATGTGGGACCTTATCAAAAGCCTTGCTAAAATCCATATATACTACATCAAACGCACTGCCCTCATCGACCCTCTTTGTTACCTCCTCAAAAAATTCAATCAAGTTAGTTAGACATGACCTTCCCTTAACAAATCTATGCTGACTGTCCTTGATTAATCCATGTATTTCTAAATTAAGATTTATTCTGTCCCTCAGAAGTTTTTCCAATAATTTTCCCATGACCGAGGTTAAGCTGATTAGCCTGTAATTACTCGGTCTCTCCCTTTCTCTCTTTTCAAACAACGGTACAATGTTAGCATTCCTCCAGTCCTCCGGCAGCATACATGTAGCCAGAGAGGACTGGAAAATGACAGTCAGAGCCTGTGCTATTTCCTTTTTTGCTTCTCTTAACAGCCTGGGATACATTTTATCCGGGGATTTATCCACTTTCAAAGCTGCTAAACCCCTTAATACTTCCTCTGTCACTATGTTTATTTCATCTAATATTTCACACTCCTCCTCCCTGATTCCAAGGTCTGCATTGCCCCTCTCTTTCATGAAAACAGACGCAAAGTATTCATTAAGAATCATACCCACGTTTTCCACCTCCACACACAGATTATCTTCGTGGTCTCTAATAGGCCCTACTTTTACTTTAGTTATCCTTTTGCTCTTAATGTATTTGTAAAACATCTTGGGGTTTTCCTTGATTTTACTTGCCAAGAATTTTTCATGCTCTCTCTTTGCTTTCCTAATTTCCTTTTTAATTTAGCCCCTGCACTTTCTATACTCCTCTAGGGTACCTGCTGTATTGAGCCCTCGGTATCTGTCATAAGCCTCCCTTTTTTTGTTTAACCTACCCTGTATGCCCCTTGACATCCAGGGGGCTCTAGATTTGTTAAGCCCACCCTTTTTATTTAAGGGAACATACTTGCTCTGAACCCTCAAGATCTCCTCCTTGAATGCTTCCCACTGTTCTGACAAGTAGCTGTTTCCAGTCCACGTTGGCTAAATCACATCTCAATTTAGTAAAATTGGCTTTCCTTAATTGAGAACTATTATTCCTGGTCTATTTTTGTCCTTTTCCATAATTATCCTAAATCTAACTGAATTATGAACACTGGCACCAAAATGCTCTCCCACGAATACCCCTTCCATCTGCCTAGCTTAATTCCCTAAAACTAAGTCCAGAACCGCCCCCTCTCTTGTTGGGCTTGCTACAACTCTTTTGGGACAAAAATAAACATTAGTTCAAGTGCCCCCTGATCTGGGGGACACGGCAGACACTTTTCAACTGCCCTTTAAAAAAATTTGTTGTTGTTTTTTTTGTGGTTTTTTGGTGTTTTTTTGGGGGGCTTTAAAAGCATAAATTATTACAAATGCCCCCTATAAAAGGGGAGGGGGACACTAACAACCCGGCAATTAAAACAAATTAAACTTTAAAACATATAAAATCCAATTAAAATTTGGTTGCTGGGGGTGATGATGCACTCCAGTCCCTCCAGTGCTCACCTCTCGCGGAAGGCCGCGAGCGTACTGGTGGACACCGCGTGCTCCATCTCCAGGGACACCCTGGCTCGGATGTAACCACGGAAGAGAGGCAGGCAGTCGGGCTGAATGACCCCCTCGACCGCCCGCTGCCTGGACCGGCTGATGGCCCCCTTGGCCGTGCCCAGGAGCAGTCCGACGAGGAGGCCCTCGGACCTACCCGCTCCCCTCCGCACAGGGTGCCCAAAGATCAAGAGTGTGGTGGGCTTGCTACATACTGGCTAAAAAAGTTCTCCTGAATGCATTTTAGGAATTCTGCACCCTCTAAACCTTTCACACTAATTATATCCCAATTAATATTAGGGTAGTTGAAATCCCCTACTATTACAGCCCTATAGCTTTTGCACTTCTCAGAAATTTGCTTACTTATTTGCTCTTCCATCTCACTCTGACTGTTTGGGGGCCTATAGTACCACCCCCCCTGACCAGTAGTGTGATCACCCTTTTTTTCCCTTCATTTCAACCCATATGGCCTATATGATGATCCTTCCAACATATTGAGTAGACTGGGTCTTTACTCGTTGGAGTTCAGAAGGATAAGGAGGGATCTTATAGAAACATTTAAAATAATGAAAGGGATAGACAAGATAGAGGCAGAGAGGTTGTTTCCACTGGTCGGGGAGACTAGAACTAGGGGGCACAGCCTCAAAATACGGGGGAGCCAATTTAAAACCGAGTTGAGAAGGAATTTCTTCTCCCAGAGGGTTGGAATTCTCTGCCCAAGGAAGCAGTTGAGGCTAGCTCATTGAATGTATTCAAATCACAGATAGATAGATTTTTAACCAATAAGGGAATTAAGGGTTATGGGGAGCGGGCGGGTAAGTGGAGCTGAGTCCACGGCCAGATCAGCCATGATCTTGTTGAATGGCGGAGCAGGCTCGAGGGGCTAGATGGCCCACTCCTGTTTCTAATTCTTATGTTCTTATGTTCTTATCATCCCTCCTCATAGCTGTAATTGTTTCTTTAATCAATTCTATGACACACCTCTCCTTTTTAATAAGAACATAAGAAATAGGAGCAGGCCATTTGGCCCCTCGAGCCTACTTCACCATTTAATAAGATCGTGGCTGATCTGATCATGGGCTCAGCTCCACTTCTCTGCCCGTTCCCCATAAGCTCAATCGCTCAAAAATCTGTCTATCTCCGCCTTAAATATATTCAATGACCCTGACTCCACAGCTCTCTGGGTCAGAGAATTCCACAGATTTACAACCCTCCGAGAGAAGAAATTTCTCCTCATCTCAGTTTTAAATGGGCAAAGCCTTATTCTGAAACTAGGCCCCTTAGTTCTAGATTACCCCATGAGTGGAAACATCCTCTCTGGATCTACCTTGTCAAGTCCCCTCATTCTCTCATATGTTTCAATAAGATCATCTCTCATTTTTCTGAACTCCAATATGTATAGGTCTAACCTACTCAACCTATCTTCATAAGTCAAACACCTCATCTCCAGAATCAATCTAGTGAACCTTCTCTGAACAGCCTCCAATGCAAGTATATATTTTCTTAAATACGGAGACCAAAACTGTACACAGTACTCCAGGTGTGGCCTCACCAATACCCTGTACAGTTGTAGCAGGACTTCTCTGCTTTTATACTCTATCTCCCTTGCAATAAAGGCCAACATTCCATTTGCCTTCCTGATTACTTGCTGTACCTGCATACTAACCTTTTGTGTTTCATGCACAAGGACCCACAGGTCTCTCTGTACTGCAGCACTTTGCAATTTTTCTCCATTTAAATTATAATTTGCTTTTCTATTATTTCTGCCAAAATGTATAACCTCACATTTTCCCACATTATACTCCATCTATCAAATTTTTGCCCACTCACTTAACCTGTCTATATCCCTTTGCAGATTAGTTGTGTCTTCCTCACAATTTGCTTTCCCAACCATCTTTGTATAATCAGCAAACTTGGCTACATTACACTCGGTCCTTTCATCGAAGTCATCAATATAGATTATAAATAGTTGAGGATCCAGTACCGATCCCTGCGGCACCTCACTAGTCACTGTTTGCCAACCGGAAAATTATCCATTTATCCTGACTCGCTGTTTTCTGTTAGTCAACCAATCCTCTATCCATGCTAATATATTACCCCCAACCCTGTGAGCTTTTATCTTGAGCAGTAACCTCTTATGTGGCACCTTACCGAATGCCTTCTGGAAATCCAAATACACCACATCCACTGGTTCCCCCTTATCCACCCTGCTCGTTACATCCTCAAAGAACTCCAGCAAATTTGTCAAACATGATTTCCCTTTCATAAAACCATGCTGACTCTGCTTGATTGAATTATGCTTTTCCAAATGTCCTGCTTCCTTAATAATAGACTCCAGCATTTTCCCAATGACAGATGTTATGCTAACTGGTCTATAGTTTCTTGCTTTTTGTCTGCCTCCTTTTTTAAATACTAAACTTGTAGTTTTCCATTCTGCTGGGACCACCCCAGAATCCGGGGAATTTTGGTAGATTATAACCAATGCATCCACTATCTCTGCAGCCACTTCTCTTAAGACCCTAGGATGCAGACCATCAGGTCCAGGGGACTTGTCCGCCTTTAGTCCTATTATTTTACCTAGTACTACTTCATTAGTGATAGTGATTGTATTAAGTTCCTCCCTACCAGTCAGAATCAGGGGAAATCATAACGGGGAACAAAGAAATGGCAGACCAATTGAACAAGTACTTTGGTTTGGTATTCACTAAGGAGGACACAAACAACCTTCCGGATATAAAAGGGGTCAGAGGGTCTAGTAAGAAGGAGGAACTGAGGGAAATCCTTATTAGTCGGGTAATTGTGTTGGGGAAATTGATGATATTGAAGGCTGATAAATCCCCAGGGCTTGATGGTCTGCATTCCAGAGTACTTAAGGAGGTGGCCTTGGAAATATCGGATGCATTGACAGTCATTTTCCAACACTCCATAGACTCTGGATCAGTTCCTATGGAGTGGAGGGTAGCCAATATAACGCCACTTTTTAAAAAAGGAGGGAAAGAGAAAACAGGGAATTATAGACTGGTCAGCCTGACATCGGTAATGGGTAAAATGATGGAATCAATTATTAAGGATGTCATAGCAGCGCATTTGGAAAGAGGTGACATAATAGGTCCAAGTCAGCATGGATTTGTGAAAGGGAAATCATGCTTGACAAATCTTCTGGAATTTTTTGAGGATGTTTCCAGTAGAGTGGACAAGGGAGAACCAGTTGATGTGGTGTATTTGGACTTTCAGAAGGCTTTCGACAAGGTCCCACAAAGGAGATTAATGTGCAAAGTTAAAGCACATGGGATTGGGGGTAGTGTGCTGACGTGGATTGAGAATTGGTTGGCAGACAGGAAGAAAAGAGTAGGAGTAAATGGGTACTTTTCAGAATGGCAGGCAGTGAGTAGTGGGGCACCGCAAGGTTCTGTGCTGGGGCCCCAGCTGTTTACACTGTACATTAATGATTTAGACGAGGAGATTAAATGTAGTATCTCCAAATTTGAGGATGACACTAAGTTGGGTGGCAGTGTGAGCTGCGAGGAGGATGCTATTAGGCTGCAGAGTGACTTGGATAGGTTAGGTGAGTGGGCAAATGCATGGCAGATGAAATATAATGTGGATAAATGTGAGGTTATCCACTTTTGTGGTAAAAACAGAGAGACAGACTATTATCTGAATGGTGACAGATTAGGAAAAGGGGAGGTGCAACAAGACCTGGGTGTCATGGTACATCAGTCATTAAAGGTTGGCATGCAGGTACAGTAGGCGGTTAAGAAAGCAAATGGCATGTTGGCCTTCATAGCGAGGGGATTTGAGTACAGAGGCAGGGAGGTGTTACTACAGTTGTACAGGGCCTTGGTGAGGCCACACCTGGAGTATTGTGTACAGTTTTGGTCTCCTAACTTGAGGAAGGACATTATTGCTATTGAGGGAGTGCAGCGAAAGTTCACCAGACTGATTCCCGGGACGGCGGGACTGACATATCAAGAAAGACTGGATCAATTGGGCTTGTATTCACTGGAGTTCAGAAGAATGAGAGGGGATCTCATAGAAACGTTTAAAATTCTGACGGGTTTAGACAGGTTAGATGCAGAAAGAATATTCCCAATGTTGGGGAAGTCCAGAACCAGGGGTCACAGTCTAAGGATAAGGGGTAAGCCATTTAGGACCGAGATGAGGAGAAACTTCTTCACCCAGAGAGTGGTGAACCTGTGGAATTCTCTACCACAGAAAGTTGTTGAGGCCAATTCACTCTATTCAAAAAGGAGTTAGATGAAGTCCTTACTACTAGGGGGATCAAGGGGTATGGCGAGAAAGCAGGAATGGGGTACTGAAGTTGCACGTTCAGCCATGAACTCATTGAATGGCGGTGCAGGCTAGAAGGGCCGAATGGCCTACTCCTGCACCTATTTTCTATGTTTCTACCTATAGCCCCTTGATTATCCACTATTGGGATGTTCTTAGTTTCTTCTACTGTGAAGACCGATACAAAATATTTGTGCAACGTCTCTGCCATTTCCCTGTTCTCCATTATTAATTCGCAGACTCATCCTCCAGGGGACTAACATTTACTTTAGCCATTCTTTTTTTTTTTATGTACCTGTAGAAACTCTTACTTTCTGTTTTTATATTTCGTGCTAGTTTACTTTCATAATTTATCTTCCCTCTCAATCATTTTTTTAGTCGTTCTCTGCTGGCTTTTAAAAATTGCCCAATCTTCTGGCCTTCCACTAGTCTTGGCCACATTGTATGTCTTTGTTCCAGTTTGACACCCTCCCTTATTTCCTTAGTTACCCACGGATGGTTATATCTTCTCTTACAGCCTTTCCTTCTCAGTCAGGGACTGGGGTATAATCAGTCAGGGACTGGGGTGTAATCAGTCAGGGACTGGGGTGTAATCATTGAGGGACTGGAGTGTAAACATTGAGGGACTGGGGTGTAATCAGTCAGGGACTGGGCTGTAATCAGTCAGGGACTGGGGTGAAATCTGTCAGGGACTGGAGTATAATCATTGAGGGACTGGGTTGTAATCATTGAGGGACTTGTCTGTAATCAGTCAAGGACTGGGCTGTAATC
Source organism: Pristiophorus japonicus (assembly GCF_044704955.1). Lineage (NCBI taxonomy): Eukaryota > Metazoa > Chordata > Chondrichthyes > Pristiophoridae > Pristiophorus > Pristiophorus japonicus. Next base: position 214,867,488 of record NC_091984.1, on the reverse strand, counting down.
AGTCAGGGACTGGGGTGTAATCAGTCAATGATTTGTGTTGTCAAACATCATCATAGTCAGTCCCTCAAAATCAAGGAAGACTTGCTTCCACTCTAAAAGTGAGTTCTTAGGTGACTGAACAGTCCAACACGGGAATTACAGTATCTGTCACAGGTGCGACAGACAGTCGATGAAGGAAAGGGAGGGTGGGGTGTCTGGTTTGCCGCACAATCCTTTCCGCTGCCTGCGCATGCTCTCGGCGACGAGACTCAGGGTGCTCAGCGCCCTCCCGGATACACTTCCTCCACTTAGGGCGGTCTCTGGCTAGGGACTCCCAGGTGTCGATTGGGATGTTGCATTTTATCAAGGAGGCTTTGAGGGTGTCCTTGAAACATTTCCCCTGCCCACCTGGGGCTCGCTTGCCGTGTAGGAATTCCGAGTAAAGTGCTTGCTTTGAGCCTTGTGTGAGACATGCGAACAATGTGGCCCGCCCACGGAGCTGGTCGAGTGTGGTCAGTGCTTTGATGCTGGGGATGTTGGCCTGATCGAGAACATTGATGTTGGTGCATCTATCCTCTCAGGGGATTTGAAGGATTTTGCGGAGATATCTTTGGTGGTATTTCTCCAGTGATTTGAGGTGTCTACTGCATATGGTCCACGCCTCTGAGCCATACAGCAGGGCAGGTATCACTGCAGCCCTGTAGACCATGAGCTTGGTGCCAGATTTGAGAGCCTGATCTTCGAAAACTCTCTTTGTCAGGCAGCTGAAGGCTGCGCTGGCGCACTGGAGGCAGTGTTGAACCTCGTCGTCGATGTCTGCCCTTGCTGATAATAGGCTCCCAAGGTATGGGAAATGGTCCACGTTGTCCAGGGCCGCGCCGTAGATCTTGCTAACTGCGGAGCAGTGCTGTGTGGCGGGGTCAGGTTGGTGGAGGATCTTTGTCTTACAGATGTTTAATGTAAGGCCAATGCTTACATACGTCTCAGTGAAGATGTTGACGATGACTTGGAGTTCAGTCTCTGAATGTGCGCAGACGCAAGCGTCGTCCATGTACTGTAGCTCGACGACAGAGGATGGGACAGTCTTGGATCTGACCTGGAGACGACGAAGGTTGAACAGGTTCCGACTGGTTTTGTAGTTTACTTTCACTCCAGCGGGGTACTAGGGTATTGGACAGGATTTAGAGTGTAGTCAGTCAGAGGTTGGGTTGTTGTCAGTCATGGCCAGGAATATGGTTGGTTAGCATATGGTAATGTTCCTTCTACAACCTGAATGCCAATTCAACTCAGACTGGTGGTCTGAAAATCTCCGCTGTCTTCTGGCTGTAAGAACCTTAAGTGAAATTAGCTTGGATGCACTGAGCGTGGTTTCTAGTGAATTTGAGCTCACAGCTCTAAACTTCCCATGCTTCAGTATAAATCACCTCTAAATTAGCAATTTCACTCAGGAAGGAAGGCTGCGATAAATAATGATGTTGTATTGCAGGATGTTGTTGCGTGATTGGGGTAAATCTTGATGGTTGAGGGAGGGTAGAGAAAACTGCACCCTGCATTTAACTTGTGCTAAATTTGACCCAATAGTGCGTAATGGGGCAGTGCAGACAAAGCTTTACTCTGCACTTAAACTGTGCCCGGCCTAATCCTGGATTGATGAATGAGTCCTTGCTCTGTTTGATGTAACCCTGCCCTGTTCTGATGCCAACTTTTAGATGCACACTGAACTAGCAGTAACGGAGAGCACAAACCTTTGGGAAATGTCAAAGCCTGAGTTTTGCTTTGTACAAAAGTTCATGTTGATAATGACAATGCAAATTCTGCAGTGCCACATCCCCAAAAGTAAATATGTGTTCTTTTTGACTGCAGCAGTTTGAATCCAGGCTGGTGGAGTGAAGGAAAGGCAGCTCTGTTCTTCCTGGTGTTGACACCGACTATTTATGTTGACAAATGTAATCTGTGCTTGCAACCAACATGTTGTTAAATAATTACTCTAGTTTTCATCTCATTGGCTGTATTTCAGAATCATAAAATAAACACACCTTAGAAGATATTTCAATCCTTCCAAAAAAGAAACACCTTTTGTTGCTTTTCTATTTCTTTTCCATCTCTCCACCAAGCACATCTCACAGAGTTTCCGCTTGCTGGAATGCATCTAGTTTGCAGATAGTGTCATTTTGTGATTTGTACAGTCTGATGATCAGGATGAAATGTTGCGAATGCCAGTTTGCCCCCACACCACCACCCCTGAGATTGTTTTTTCACCTGTTTGGAGACTGATTGCTTTTTCATTGCAATTGAGACCGGTTGGGTTGAGATGAATATTGTGGAGCCTAGATGACTTGAGAGTTATTACCGTCAAAATCGGTGGGCTCGAGAATGAATGTGAATGAGGTTGGTAGATCGACAGGCAAAATGGATGAAACATTGACATCTGGCAGTGTTCCTCTGGTGGTTGAGTCCAGAACAAGGGGACATAACCCTTAAATTAGAGATAGGTCATTCAGGGGTGATGTGAGAAAGCACTTCTTCACACAAAGCGTAACGGAACTTTGGAACTCTCTCTCTCAAAAAGCGGCTGAGGCTGGGGGTCAATTGAAAATGTCAAAATCGAATGATAGATTTTGTTATGGCAAGGATATAAGGGTTACAGGACCAGGGCGGGTAGATGGAGTTAAGATACAGATCAGCCATGATCTAATTGAATGGCAGAGCAGGGTCGAGGAACTGAATGGTCTACTCCTGTTCCTATGTTCCTGTATATATTTTGTGGGATGTTGCTGTTTCAGAATGGTTGTTGCATTTGCCCACACAATAGTCATATGTACTCCAAAAAAAGTAATGAATTGAGATGTTTCCACATGATCAGACACTATATAAATGCACATATTGTCTATATCCCAGTTATTCACTGCTACAGAGGTTCAATGTTTGAAATAGAAGTTGTACGGTAGGTGCTGAATGGAGATACAGCCAACGTTGAGGTGATGGCCATTGGTAACTAATGCATTGAAGGGGAAGTGAGATAAATACATGAGGGAGAAAGGAATCGAGGTTATGCTGATAGGGTTAGATGAAGATGGGTGGCAGGAAGCTCGTATGGAGCATATACACTATCATGGACCAGTTGGGCTGAATGGCCTGCTCTTGAGTTGTACACTCTATGTAATTCTATGCATTGGTGGATATTGATAGCTCAAGATCAAGGACAGAGTTAAACAAGAGATAAGGTAATGGTTAACTCAACCTAGGGTATTGGTTAGAATGAGGGGCATGTTTAGCCAAGATCTGGACAGTGCCTAAGCAAAGGCAAATAGTAGGAATGGAGAGGGGCAATAGGATAGCTGACGGGAAGAATTGCTGTCATCATCGCTGTACGTAGTGAATCCATTGGAAGGAGAGTTCGCCCGAGGAGCAGAGTTACGACACACTCTTCAAAAATAACTGAACAACATTATAAAGTAGCATATTGAAGAGCTGGTTTTATTTTCTGCTGTTCAATAGATGACTATCAGCCATCATGGCGAGTGGCGGCCATGGGCAGGTTGGGTCCCCGACTTGCGAGAGACTATCAGCGGCAGGTCGGGGCCACAAAAGGAGCGGCGAGCGGTGGCCAAGGGCAGCATACCACTGCAAGGTACAGCGCGGACTGGTGCAGGAGGGCGACGGCAGCGAAGAGGGTCGTCATCAAGGTCCAGGTGGATGATTGGAGCGTGGGCAGGTACAGCAGGAGCGGTGAGGTCGGGGCGAAGGAGCGGCGAGCAATCGTAGAGCGATGCGATCGCGGCCTGGGAGAGGCGAGGGCCCAGGGGCAGCACGGGCCAGCCACACTGCAATTGGTGTGCGCACTAGGCCCGTGCAGCAGAGCAGGTCTCCAGCCATCTTGGTTAATCCTTGCCACTGGACCAAGACCAAGCTCTGCAAAGCCCATGTGGTGGCTGGTGTGCAACGGCCACCACACATTAAAAAAATCCACGCACAGGCATCTTCCACCCTCCAAGATGTAGTTCAGGACCTGGAATATTAGGTCCTTCATTGAAACACTGTGAACTCATCCCTTTTTTGGCGTGGAAACAAGTCATCCTCGCTTCGAGGGACTGCCTGTGATGATGATAATTACTTAGTGATATGATAAATGTGTTGATTAAGATTTCTTCTAGTTGGTAGTTTTAATGCACTTACAGTTTTGCGAGAAATACCAACCGGCAGAAATCTTCATGAATGGAATAACAATGTTGCATGCCTCCCCCACAGATCCGTTGCAAACAACATAACCCATCAACATTGGTCACGCACTGAAGGACATCAGAGGTACCCAGCGTTCTTGTTTTATGCACTTCTGCTAATTTTAACATTGGAAGCATGTGGAATTTTCCTCGCTGTAAGTAGTGATATCATGGGTATTTCTGAGGCCAGAAGGGGTTGCATTGTCAGCCGTTCTGGGAGGCCCTGGTGCAGTAGAAACCAGGGCATTCAAGCTGAAGGTTAACCCTTTCCATTCGAGGACAGTCCTTGATAAGAATCAACTTGCAACTAATGTTCCCCTTAAGGTGCCCAGTCGCGCAGCTGCGCAGTAATCTCATAGGTCCCGCGCAGGCCGCTCACCAGCTTTTGCAGTGTAAATACCGTCCATGCACACAAATTTAAAGGGACTGGGCATTAAAAGAAACAGGCCACGCAGAACAAAGCACAGCTCACGGGGAACATTGCTTGCAGCCTATCTGATTGTCATTAATATGCTTTGCACAGCCTGTTTACACTGGATTTGTGTTAAAGAAAGAAAGACTTGCATTTATATAGTGCCTTTCATGACCACCGGACATCTCAAAGCACTTTACAGCCGATGAAGTACCTTTTGAAGTGTAGTCAGTGTTGTAATGTGGGAAACACGGCAGCCAATTTGCACAGAGCAAGCTCCCACAAACAGCAATGTGATAATGACCAGGTAATCTGTTTTAGTGATGTTGGTTGAGGGATAAATATTGGTATGGGAGAATTCCCATGCTCTTTTTTGAAATATTGCCATTGAATCTTTTACGCCCACCTGAGAGAGCAGACGTGGCCTCGGTTTAATGTCTCATTAAAAATACAGCACCTGCAGTATTGCATTAGATTTCTGTGCTCAAGTCCCTGGAGCTAGTCACCATTACTGATACCAGCTTTTATTTTTAAATTCAGATTTTTATTTAATTAAGTGAATTTAAATTCCCCAGCTGCTGTGGTGTGATTTGAACTTAGGTCTCCAGATCATAAGTCCAGGTCTTTGGATTACTAGTCTAATAACATAACCAGTGTGCTATTGTACCCCAATGGGATGTGGCTTGCACTGCCTTTTGGAACATTGGGGTAAAATGTACTACATATGCCCCCAGTTTGCATAGATTAATGAGGCTCCTGCCTGCTTTGGGTATTTCCTGGGTATTTGCTAGCACACTCCAAAAATAGCAGCGGGCTGAACAGTGATGAGAACTGGTGTTAAGCACTGCACAGTGATTTTAGTCTTGCCAGCCTCCCTTTTCTGCCCAAAATCTAGGGTGACAGCGAGACAAATATCAGCCCTTTTGAAGCTAACTCCTGATGAAGCATGAATAACTCCAGATCCATGCCAAGACTCACTCCCAGGCCTCTGCCAATGTTCGGCGGTAACTGATGAGCAAGTTGACTAACTCTGCCTGCGATGTTGCCTGATCTCTGTCTGAGGCTTCTATCAGGAAGTACTTCTGAGATTGATTACTTATCCTGCAGAGGACAAAGGGCACAGAGTCCTGCCCTGCTAATCCATGACAGGCACAGTGGAGTTCTGTACCACCCTAAATCTGTAGACTTCATGCTTCTGATTCTTCAAATGAAAACCTATAATTGGATTGGATTTTCAGTGCAATTCCTGCAAACTGTACACCTGCTCCTCTCCCTTACCCCTGTGATTGATACATTCACACTTTGATGAAAATGTTGATATCAGAAATTAGTTTGAACATTTGAACAGATGAAACATCACATATCAAAAGCAGATTGGGTGAGCGGCCTTTGATGGCTTAGTCAAAAAATGCACCTCATGATATTGCTAAGCCAAAGGGACTGCAAATGTTCTTTCTGTGTTGGTTGGTCTCAGCTGTAGAGCGACAGTTGGCCTCAGTACCTAGGGGTTAGAGAATTAAAAATCAGCCTGCTCCTGATCACTGCAACTGGAGAAATTAATATCTCGGACATCAGGTGAAGGCATGATCAGACTCAGCTGTGATGCCTCTGTGGAGAATAGCCCTATGAAACTCATTGGCCGGAATTTTCTGTACCTGGGTGCGGGCGGCTGCTATAGCGGGTCCCGACCCCGCTCCTCATTCCATTCTGCTCCGAAGATCAACTTTCCGTTAATGGCGCCTATTAAGGTAGCCCTGTGCGTTACCCGGCCCTGTTAAATGGTACGGGTCTGATGACGTCATCGACGACGCATTTTCAGGCGGGATATTTAAAGGAGCCACAGCCACATTACATCTGAAGATTCAGCTAGGATTTTGCAGGCGCTGCTCTGGAGCGTTGGAGTGTTGCAAATACGTGGAAACATGACTGCACAGAGGCAGAGAACTGCACCGAGAGGTTCTCGGATGACTCCCTGAATACGCTTGTGGAGCGACTGAGAGCACGCAGGGAGGTCCTCTTCCCTTCGTGTGGGCATAAGAGACCTCTGCAGCAGACCAAAGAAGCCTGACTCCAAATAGCAGAGGAGGTCACCAACAGAGGAGGACCTGGGTGCAGTGCCGCCTCAGTGATCTCATTAGATCAGGAAACGTAACTGCAAAGCCACACTTAACTTCATCCTGCTGTGCCTCTCATCACATCCCCATCACTCTGCCTTCCCTACCCTACTCCTGCACATCATTCCTCACACCAACATTACCTTGCACGTGCACCCATCCCTCTCTCTCTCTCTACATTATCACATCCCCGTCTGACTAACCATCCCCCACACTCACCCTCATGCTGAGGCAATCATACCAACTAACAACACACAGGAACCCCACTCCATCATAGTCACCCTCTAAATATGTAACCCATACATTCCTTACGCTCATTCCATCGCTGTCACTCAAATCTCTCTTCTTTCCCTCCTTGCAGGAGAAGAGAGCCCACAATTAGAGGGAGAGGGAGAGAACTGGAGAGGGCCCTCCTCATTGGCCACTTAACAGCAGCAGAGGAGGCCGCCCTGAAAGTCTCAGGAATTGCCGAGCAGCTGGCGGTGGGAGACAGAGAGAGGGGGACATCTCAGCAACCTGGTGACAGAATGACATCTCATACAGCCACATGGCATACAGCAGTCACTCATGTGGGGTCTGATGTCAGCAGCCAGTGCATCATGTGCATGATGGTATCTGTATCCATTCTTCATATGACATATCTAACACATCTCTTTACCCTCCCACAGGTCCATCAAGAGCCCCTCCACCCCCCGCTACTGTCCAGGAGGAAGAGGAAGATGACTCCTCAGAGGAGCCTCCAGCCTCTGAGGGCACACCGTCACCAGACATAAGCACACCCAGCACCAGCGCAGATACGCACACCTGGGTGGGTCCTGCGCGAGTCAGAGAAGTGTTGTCACCTGGCGTGTCACAACTCACAAGTGAGGAAGAGATGATGGTCGAGACAGGTACAGTCTGGAGACTCCTCGCCGGAGGGCGCAGGACGCTCCCAGCCCTGCTCACTACATGCAGATACTCAGCCTCGGGGGCATCCAGAAAGAGGGTGATTCTGGAGGTGCAGCAAGAAGTGCAAGAGGCTTTGACAGGTTTTGCGAGCACAATATCTCCAACATGAGCACCACAGTGTTGCAGGCGATGGCGACTGTAGGCTCTTCCATGGAAAGGATGGCCACCTGCACGGTGAAGCTAATGCGGCACTCACATCAGCTCATGCAGTCTATGGAGAACAGATGGCAGAGGCTCATAGATTTTCTCTCCAGGAGGGATGTAAATGTAGACAAGGGTCCTCATGGCCCCACTGCTGTCCAGCAAGGTGCTCTCCAGCTCCTTGCTAGCAGGGACGTGTGGGTGGCCCATGAGAGGGAGGATGGTGAGAGGGGACATGGAAGTGGGGGCTCCTCTCAAAGTGCTCACACTTCTCCCCCGTCGTCTCCCCCTCAGTCAGAGCCCCAGATGCTGCCTCGGATCGCGATGGTCGAGTCTACCCCTGCACAGTCGCAGGAAGAGCAGACTTTGGCGGGGCCATCACAGGCTCCAAAACCCAGAGGACGTCCGCCAAAAGGGTCTGTGCAGTCACAGCAGGGAAGTGAGCAGGATGTCGCTACCTCTGCTCAACCCACAGGGGTAGCACCTCGTAGAAGTACGAGTAAGAGAAAGATGCAACACAAGTAAATTCACAAAGGTAAGCACTTGGGTGTTTTAATAACTGTTTGCATGAAGTTTACGTTAATCTGATGTCACAGATAAAACTTATTATTTTTACCACTTTCTGGTCATGGCCAATTCTGTCTGCAACTGTGGAATTGGTTTAGTGAGTTGGATTGAATGGTGAGACATGACGGGGCCGAAATTGATGGCGTTACCGCCCACTGCCGCGGACATTCCTCTGCTCGAATCGCCCAGTGCCACTTTCATCGTGACCTGGAGCGGGCAGGAGGGGAGAGCCACCGGGAAGCGCCCGCCGATGTCAGTGGACAGCCGATGCGTGTAAGTACACTCCTGCCCGCCGAGATGCCATATTCATGCGGGCGGGAGTCGGCAGCAGGACCGCTGAGTGTAGGCAGCTCTGTCCTCAACGGTAAGTGTGAAGATCCTGTAAAAAAGGTTAGTGAAGTTTATTTAAATGATTTATTTACAGGTACTTACCTGGATGGGGTCCCCTGAAGGTCGTCAGATTTTTTTTGTTTTGTTTTTGATGCTTTTTATTTTTAGTTCTTCGCCCCTCCGTGGGCCCGACTCCATCCTCGGCGGCACTTGGGCGGCAAGCACCTCTGCCACTGAGAATGAGAGCTGCTGCCCAGACTGGCAGTGTATGTCACAGATTGGCCACCCGCGGACCTTTGAGGGACCTGGGTGATGAAAACCCCACCCAAAGAACCGTCGAGGACCTCAGGGCGGTACTTGGGCGGGCGGAGGCCTTCATCAAATTCGGGCCCAACGTTACCTGCAGCAATAGTGGTGAGTGTGCAAGGAATGGCCTGGTCATTGTAGGGATGAAGAGTCATGGCAACTGCCAGGGAATATTGTGCACACACGCAGGATGACCTTCCTGTGGTTGCAGACCAGCTGCACATTGAGGGAGTGGAAGCCCTTGCGGTTCACAAAGACTCCTGGGTGATGTGAGGGTGCCCTGATGTCCACATGTGTGCAGTCGATGACGTCCTGCACCCGTGGGAAGCCAGCCAGAGTGGAAAAGCCGAGCACCCGCTCGGTAACACTGGCATCATCAGTGGCAAAGTTGATGTAATTGGCTGACTTGTCAAAAAGGGCATCGGTGACATGTGTGATGCATCCGTGGGTGGCTGACTGCGAGATCCCGCAAATATCTGCTGCAGATCCCTGGAAGGAGACTGAGGTAAAGAAGTTGAGGGCGCTGGCGACTTTGACAGCGACTAGTAAGGCGTGTCCACCAGGACCTCTGGGCTGCAGGTCTGGCTCCAGCAATCTGCAAACGTCTGCGACGACCTGGCGCAATAGCCTGAGCCTCCTTTGGCACTGCTGCGCAGGCATGTTGAGGAAGCTCATCCTCTGTCTGTATTCCCTGTGTTGGGGGTATCGCCGCCAGCACGCTGCAGCTCAGCGCTGATGCCCTCTTTCCTGTGCAGCATCAGCTGGTTGAGCAGAAGGTTGGTGGTGTTGTTGTTGGTGCTGCTGGTGTGCCTGGTGCTGCTGGTGATGAGGCTGATCATGGTCCGATTTTGAGGACCCAGGTGAGACAGTATAAATGGCACCCACGCTGATGGAGTAGATGGCAGGTCGAGTAGAGATGACTGAAGCAATCTTCCAATGGTCCGATAGGTTGTACAAATGAGGTGACAGTGTATCCCAACTTTGCTGAAAACACTAACAACCTCTAGAAAGCTAAATCTGTGCTGACAATGGACTCAGCAACAGCCTCTGCCATAGAAAAGTATCAAGTGGGAGGATGTATTGTGCTTTACATGCTGTGTACTAATAAGCTGGATCAATGGCCACTGAACTTCCACCTCAGGTTCACAGACGTGGTTCCCAAGCTGCGTGATTCCCGTGGTCATCCAGGGAAATTTGAAATGTAGGGTTAAAAAGACGCTTAAGGGTCTGACGAGTAACTAATAATGATCTAAATTAGCTCGCCTGCCTCTGCCTCTGCCGCACCGACAAACACGCCCGAGGAAAAAGCGCACGGTTATTTCAAATTTCCCTCACGACCTGTCTCCAATCCGGCCCGCACTGACGCCGTAAAGTTCTGACCGCTATCTTGGTTCACACATGAAGAATGGCCTTTAAAGCTGAGCTGTAGGAGTTCAGCCAGTGCCTGTGGACTTGTAACCCAGTGTGCGTTAACTCCATTAGGACAGCAGATGAGAAAATTGGTACCAAAAAAAAAACGATTGTGGAATCAGCCTCAACACTGGTTCTAAGGAATGCTCTCCACTCAATGTTAACCTGAAATTTGTCTTTATGGAGGCTGATGGACCAGCGTTTTCTGTTTTTATTTCTGTACTGGGACTAGCTATCACACAGCTCTGTAAACCCTCTAGTATACTCAGGCAGAAAGTTCCTTTTAGGATTTTAATCATACCATCAGTGTGTGCCTTGGGAAGGATGCTTGCCACTGCCAGTATGACTGACTGCCTTACATTTACACTCTGCCTGCAAGTGCTTTAGCACTGAAATTAGAGTATGTTCTTTTTTTAAAGGGACCCTGTAGCTTTGTGAAGAATTTTCTGGAAACATTATCATCTGTTTTCTAAGGAAACATTGACACATATTGAAATATATATGACGTTATTAAGAAGAAAGTATCTCCTGGTTGTTCCACCCATATCTCTACTTCCAGACAAAGCCAAGCACCTTTTCCATCTCAATGATGCAAACTAAAGAGTGATTGTCTCTTTTTTTATTTGATACAGTTTAGTTCTGCAAGGTGAGGGGTCTTTGTGTTGGGGAGTGAGGCACTTTCTTGCTCGGCGCCCCCAGTATCAGCACCACGTGTGGGTTAAATGCAGAGTAACACTTTGTCAGCTGATGCTCAGTGGGTAGCACCCTCACCTCTGAATCACAAGGTTCTGGGTTCAAATCCCACTTCAGGGACTTGAGCACATAAATCTAGGCTGATGCTCCAGTGCAATGCTGAGGGGGTGCTGCACTGTCGGAGGTGCTGTTTTTTGGATGAGGCTTTAAACAGAGGCTCCGTCTGCTCTCTCTCAGGTGGACGTAAAAGATCCCGTGGCACTATTTCAAAGAAGAGCAGGGGAGTTATCCCTGGTGACCTGGCCAATATTTATCCCTCAATCAACATAACAAAAACAGATTATCTGGTTATTATCGCATTGCTGTTTGTGGTAGCTTGTTTGAGTGCAAATTGGCTGCTGCATTTCCCACATTACAACAGTGACTACACTCCAAAAAGAACTTCTTTGGCTGTAAAGCGTTTTGAAATGTCCAGTGGCAATGAAAGATGCTTCATCAATCTAGGTCTTTCTTTCTTTTTTTCTATACATTGTCTCATCAAGTCTTCGCAGGTCAGGAAAAGCACACTTGTGCAAAGCAAAGGTCCTTCTGCTCTATCCCAACAATGTGTCTCAGTCAGAGCTCCCCCTACTGTGCCAATGCACTATTCTTTCACTTCCTACACCAGCCATCTTCTGATTGCTCCGAGTGCCATTGCTGATTAGTCTCAAATTAAGGGTAGTGGGCCATGACCACAGTCAATTGCCGTAAGACTTCTCAAAATCGTTTCCCATAGGGTCTTTACAGCCGGTTGAGAGAGGAGACTTTCGTTCCAGCAGCCTGGGCTGGAATTGATCCAAGATTCCAGAATAATTCTTGCAAATCAAAAAATGGGCCTGTAATTTGAAGAGATTAACACACGAGAAATAGGTTTTATCTCGTGCCAAAACTCCAGCCAACAAGGTAATTATCCCACTCCCAAAACACACGAGGGGTAATTTTAACCTTCGGCAATGGAAGGGAGTACTATTCAGGTTATACAGAGCATTGGCCTGATGCATTTGGAGTGTTGTGTTCAGCTGTGGGCATCCTACCTTAACATTGGTAGTGAGAATATTGCCAGAATCCATCATTAAAAACAGAATAAGTGAGCACTTAGAAAGGTATGAACAGATTGGGGGTGGGGGAGTTCTGCATGGCTCTGTGAAAGGTAGATTGTATCTAACTAACCTAAGAAAGGCTTCTTGAGAGAAACATTAAGGTGGCGGATACAGGAAGGTATGTGTACTTTCTGTACGAGATGTTACCAGTTAAAATTGAGGTGCATGGGTCTGGAGATAACCTTGAAAAGAAATTGATTGTGAAGCTGGAAGCAGAGAAATGAGATAAATTAGGCATTTTCAGATTGGCAAGCAGTGGCAAGTGATGTGGCGTCCCCCCAGGGATTTCACTATATATATATATATATATATCACAACCTGAATTTGGGAGAAGTGTTTGCAGATAATAGAAAGGCCGCTAATATTGTGGATTATGAACAAGGGAGCAGAAAATTGCAAAAGAATATAGATAGATTATACAAGTGGACAGTGTAGTGTATTTGCTTCTTTGCTTCAGAATTCATTTAGCAACGTTTTAACAATCAAACTGAACACTTCCGGTTCATCCACCAGGCTCACAACAGCTCACCTCATCGTGGAGAACCTGAACTCAATTAACCGGGGTTTTATTGCACCTTGTGAATGTCACGTGACTGGCTAAGCCACTCACAGTGCAACAGCTTCACAACTATTTTAGTTGAACCAATAATCAAGTGCCCCTTGATTAAAGGGGGCACTAAAACCGACAAATTAAACAAATTAAACCTTCACATTAAATGGATGATGCACTCCAGTCCCTCCTGCTGTCCACCTCTCGCGGAAGGCCGCAAGCGTACTGGTGGACACAGCGTGCTCCATCTCCAGGGACACCCTGGCTCAAATGTAACCATGGAAGAGAGGCAGGCAGTCGGGCTGAACAACCCCCTTGACCGCCCTCTGCCTGGACTGGCTGATGGCCCCCTTGGCCATGAACAGCTCCACAAACCTGGGAGCATGCATTGCGGACAGAATGATGATAGATGCGGTTTAACATAGCAAAGTGTGAGATGGTATACCTTGGATGTGAGAATAACAGATGGAAGTACAATCCAAATGGGGAAGCTTGAGGAGCTTCCATGAAAACTTATTTACTATATTTAGCTTTACACTGCAATATATGTTTAAACAAACGGCAGATGAACAAAGGAATTTAGGGGTCCAGGCTCATCAATTGTTAAACGTTAGCTTGGAGAGGAAAATGCAATCTCCAAGTTTAATGAATTTTGTGCTTCATTACAAAAGGTTTAGGATATAAAAGCGTTCTACCACAATGGTACACAGCATTCTTCCAACATTGTTTGCAATATTGTGCTCGGTGTTGGGTTCGCCACTTCAAGAAGGATAAATCCATTGATGATTCATCAGGATGATACATGGGATAAAGGTGGAGTTCTAATGAGAGACTGGATAAACTTGGGTTCTATTACCAAGGCATAATCGGATTAAGAATTGAGGGGCTAGATAGGAAGCTGACTCTGCACTACTGAAGAAATCCAAAACAAGGGGACACAATCTTAGAATATAAGTTGAACAGTTCAGCAAATCCAGGAAAAACTTCTTCACTTAAAAAGGTTGCTTGAATTTGGAACACAGTCCCCAGATAGCCATCAATGCAAAGTCAATTGAACTGTTTAAAAAGGAGATAGAGAAGTAAGGATACTAGGGTATATGGAGAAAAGGCAGGGAGCTGAGATTAAATAGATAGAACTGTCAAGGCTGATAAAAGCACTGGAGCAGACTCAATTGGCTAACCAGTCTTATGTTGCTAGGAAGGATATATTGGCATTGGATGATTATTTAACTGCATTGTACCTGGGATGAATAGATTTAGCTATGATGAGAGACTGTGTAAACTTGAGTTATATTTTTAAGCGCTGCGGAGGCTAAAGAGTTATCTGATTGAAGTGTTTAGAAGAATGAACAGAATTGGCAGGGTAGATAGGAGACAACTCATTCCACTCAAGGGAGCAGAATCTTAAAATTAGGCCCACACCAGTTAAAAGTAAATCTAGAAAAAATGTCTTCACTTGAAGGGTTGTGTGAATGTAATATACACGGTTCAGAAGTCGTGTATACTGAGGAGTTTAAAAGGGAGATAGGTACTTACCGTGATTAGAAATAGCATTAAGGGATATGGGGAATGAGTGCAGAGCCAGGATTAAAAAGGTCGAGCTAGCATGGCTAACAAAAAGATGGTGCAATTCGATGGATTGAATGGCTTCCTCCCATTCCTACGTCTGGGAAAGTGGTGGTAGAGGTTGGTAGTGGTGGGAAGGCCCCAGAAGGAGGATGAAACATTTTGTCATGCAATGATATCACGTGGAAACAATGCATTAACATCCTTGTAATGTGACGATAATCCTGGCTCATGTTAGGGGGGCGGGTTGTCTGCGTGACTTCTCCTGTTTGTCTGTCGTAACTTTGGTGGAAGAGCTGCAGGAACCCCAGAAAAATGTGGCCCACTGTTTTTTCCCGGAGTCTCCATGGCTCTCCTGCTGAAGTAAGGACAGATGAGCAGGAGAAGCCCTCGTGGACAATTCGTCCCCATATCGTGAGCCAAGCGTACCATCACATTATAGGAGCATCGGTGCATTGTCAGCACAATGGAAATGACATCGCCTTGTTGTGCAGTGACAGTGTAGCAGGGAAAGTGTTTGTTTGTTGGCACAGGGTCAGTTTAGGTCACTGAGGGCGGGGTAATTCAGCTATTGTCTTATTGGCAATGTAGCAATGCAAAAATGGATGTGGAGATGGAGGCATCCAGATATTTCAAAAGATACCTCAGAACCTGCTTGTCCTTTGATTGTTCTGTGATGAGGCATCACAGTGATTTCCTGCCAGTGGATGTTGCTGCTGTGCATTGTAGTTAATGTCCATTTTGTAATTTGGTATCCATTTTTGTCTGATTACGCCTTTGTGAAGAGTCCAGGGGTGTTTTTCTGTGTTGCAGGCACTACGCCAATGAAACTTGTTGTTGTAATTATAATTGTACGGTATGTTAGCAACACTTAGTTAGCACAGTGTAGAAATGTTTATAAATGGGAGGATATGTGATAGTCTCTTTAAATGAATATTATTGGCTCCAAAATGTGAGACGGTTCCTTTAATTGGGCACTATCAGGAATGCTTTAGACTGTTCCTCTAAGTGTGTTTTGCTGTCACTAGACTGCCTTTTGAAATGGATATTATTGCCAGGTGTATGTAAGGCTTTCCCTTTAAATGCGTATTATTACTAGAAATGTGTGTCACTGTCTTTTTTTAAAAGAAGATTATGGTCAAGATTTGCAAGCCAGAAATTTCAGACTCCATTACTCATTTGTGACCTGATATCTCGAGTGATAACAGATTGTTGGGAGGCTGCAGTAGCTGGGGAACATCTGTGCGGCTTTAGTAAAGCAACCAGCAAAGTCCTTTGGCTGCCCTACAATGGTTAAAATAAAGTTATGTGTCATTAAAGTGAACACAAGGGGTTATTGGTTAATTAATAGAGATGTAATGTCAATTTAGAGAGCTCCATCATCCATTTTCCTTTCAGCAACTGGTTCAAGCCTGCTAAATTTAAAGAGGCGGTGTGGTTTCCATGGATCTGACGTTTGGCTTCAATTTAGAACCACTCCCTTCTCCCACAGCCCTGCCACTATACATGTAGATTACCATAGATATTTTGCCTCATAATGTGTTATTGTCTCTTTTTTAAAAATTAATTTACGGGATGTGGGCATTGCTGGCAAGGTCAGCATTTATTGCCCATCCCTAATTGCCTGTGAGGAGGTGGTGGTGAGCCATCTTCTTAAACCACTGCAGTGCTTGTGGTGAAGGTACTCCCACAGTGCTGTTGGGTAGGGAGTACTAGGATTTTGACCCAGTGACGATGAAGGAGCGGCAATATATTTCCAAGGATGGTGTGTAACTTGGAGGGGAACTTGGGGGTGGTGGTGTTCCCATGCGCCTGCTGCCTTTGTCCTTCTAGGTGGTAGAGGTTGTCGGTTTGGGAGATGCTGTCGAAGAAGCCTTGACGATTTGCCACTTGTAGATGGTCCACACTGCAGACTCGGCGCGCGGGTGGTGGAGGGAGTGAATGTTTAAAGGTGGTGGATAGGCTGCCAATCAAGCGGGCTGCTTTGTCCTGGATGGTGTCGAGCTTCTTGAGTTTGAGCTGCACTCATCCAGGCAAGTGGAGAGATTCCCTCACACTCCTGACTTGTGTCTTGTAGATGGTGGGAAGGCGTTGGGGAGTCAGGAGGTGGGACAATTGCCGCAGAATACCCAGCCTCTGACCTGCTCTTGGTGCCACAGTATTTATGTGGCTGGTCCAATTAAGTTTCTGGTCAATGGTGACTCCCAGGATGTTGATGTTGGGGAGTCATTGGTTGTATCTGATGTGTTACATCCCCTTAAATATATTGATATATAAGGCAGTCCTATTTCTGTGCATGTCATTATCGTGAAGCTGTTTTATTTCAATGCTGACTCTCTGTGTGATTATCTATACTGACATTGTGAGCTGTTTTGATTAAGATCTCTATGTTAAACATCTGTTTTAAATTTTGCATTAGACCCATACCCAGGGGTTGCGATAATGGTAATCGGTGCATGGCCGGCAGTGTGGTCCTCACCCCTGGGGTCTACCTGCCATTTTTCCACCACATTCCTGGGCCACGGGAGCCTTCTCATTGCCAAGTTTCCCATGCTTTCCTCCTTCTTGCCTGCTATTCTGCTGTAACCATTTACACCTGCTCTGGACCCGAGATGTCTACGCTCCTCTAATTCTGCTCTCTTGAGCATCCCTGATTATAATTGCTCAACCATTGTT
Organism: Pristiophorus japonicus; assembly: GCF_044704955.1. Lineage (NCBI taxonomy): Eukaryota > Metazoa > Chordata > Chondrichthyes > Pristiophoridae > Pristiophorus > Pristiophorus japonicus. Next base: position 214,850,437 of record NC_091984.1, on the reverse strand, counting down.
GCCTAGGCCCCAAGCTGTGGAACTCCCTGCCTAAATATCTCTGCCTCTCTACCTCTCTTTCCTCCTTCAAGACGCTCCTTAAAACATATCTCTTTGAGCAAGCTTTTGGTTACTTGCACTAACCTCTACTTATGTGGCTCGGTGTCAAATTTTTTATCCCATAATACTCCTGTGAAGCGCCTTGGGACATTTCACTACGTTAAAGGCGCTGTATAAACACAAGTTGTTGTTATCTCTTGTTTCTTTACTTGTCTCATTATCACCGCGTTGCACCATCATCCCTTTTGTCATTTAATAACTCCTGCCGTCCACCCTATCATAGACCTTCCCAATTTTTCTTTTCCTGTCCCCACCCTTTTTCTTTGCTTAAAAGTTGTTCATCTCTAACATCTTCCATTCTAATGAAGGGTCACCGACCTGAAAAGTTAACCCTGTTTCTCTCTCTAAAGCTGCTCCGGGGGCCAAAATTCAGCCTCCCGAAAAAGCCTCTTACCGTCGGAAAGTGGCGGCCATGCGACGGCACTGACTGGCCGCAGATTTGGAGTCGAATGGCCCCCGCTCGCAGAATTCACCTACGTGCTTTTTCCGGCTGTCCCCGCTTCCGCCCAGCTGCCGCCGACCCCTCCGAAGTGCGTCATCAAAGCGCGCACCGCCGATCTCCCGCACCTCAAGCTAAATCCGGGGGGGAAAATCTTTGGGCTGCTGAGCGGTGCCCACGACAGTTTTTTCTGTCAGTTCACTGTGTTCGCTGTTTGCGCGACATGGCTGTGCGGCGGCCATTCAAGGGGCGGGCGCACTGCCACCGCCACCATGTTTTCTTTCGGCTGATTGCCAGGTTGGCTGAACACTCACGCCCCCGGCTTCAGTCGAGCCGCCAACAGACAGCCTGGCACCCTTTCTTGGGTGCTAGGCCGCTGGTCCAGCCGAAACCCTCCCTGGTGGCTCAGTGGACCAAACTAAAATAATCGCAGAGCTTGCAGCGGCTCTCCCCTTTAAGTGAAGGGGAGAGACGTGGTGATGTCATCAGTGCTATGCCGATGACTGACAGCGACGGAGACTCCGCCCCCACCTCCACTTCCGCTCCTCTCGAGTGCTCACCGCTGCACTACCACCCCCATTATGACCAACTTCCGGTCTGCTCAAAATAAAATAAGAGCTGAATTTCGCGCAGGAGTCCACTTCATCCGCCGCAGTGGTGAATACACATCAACAGCAGTAGGTGCTACCCTGCTCTGTGATCTGCTGAGTATTTCCAGCATTTTCTGTTTTCATTTTACATTTCCAGACGTCTGAGGTATTTCGATTCAGCTTTCAGTAGGAAAGCCAAATTGTTATAAGGGAACTGAGGCTATTCCTCAGTTCTGGGATGAGATGAATAAATACAATGTTACATGGAATTTTTAACAGACTTACCTGTCAGGAATTGCTCTGTCAGGGATTCTCCTTCCCATTCCACCTGACGGATCCTCGGATGATTCCACGAGGAAGTATTGCTTCTGGACCAAGTGTTTTTCAGTGAAAAGGCCTGGACAAACCCCAGCAACTTGTGTCACAGTTTTTGGCTAGATACCATGCTGAATGACCCAGCCTTCCTGCTGTCCCTATTTATGAGTGTCATCTGTGGCTCAGTGGGTAGTGCACTCGCTTCTGAGTCAGAAAGTTGTGGGTTGAAGTCCCACTCCAGAAACTTGAGTACATAAATCTTGGCTGATGCTCCAGTGGATTGCTGAGGGGATGCTGTCTTTCAGATCAGATGTTAAACTGAGGTCCTGTCTGCCCTCTCAGGTACTACATTATCAGGCATTATTTTGAAGAATAGCAGGGGAGTTGTCCTGGTGTCCTGGACAATATTTATCTCTCAATCAACTTAACAAAAACAGATTATATGGTTATTATCACATTGCTGTTTGTGGGAGCTTGCTGTGCGCAAGTTGGCTGCTGCATTTCCCACAGTACAACATTGACTACACTCCAAAAGTACTTCATTGGCCTTAAAGCGCTTTGGGACGTCCGGTGGTCGTGAAAGGTGCTATATAAATGCAAGTCTTTCTTTCTTTCTATTTTTAATAATTGAGAAACTTAGAAGGCCAAAGTCCAGAATACAGCACAGCGCCAATGTTGAAAAGAATAGAAGTGGACTGAAGGAAAATCAGAATGTGTTGTTAGGTGACACTAGGCTTGGGTTTGTACAAGGAAGGGATGACTAAGAAACGTAAGGAATTCCACAGTTTTCAGGTGACTGAACAGAATGAGTTCGAGTAAAATGCCAGTTGGATAATCAAATACACAATCATCTTAAAATTAGAGTAGGAGACAGTTTGTGAGTCTTGATTTAGCCACAGTGAAAATGCAGGAGAAGGCAGAATTTGCAGGATGACTTATTTGGAGCTCAGAGTGAACAAGAAAGGGAAGTTGAGAGGAAAATTGACCATAGCAGACAAGAAAGACAGCGATGGACAGACAGGGATGAAGTCAGGAGGTGTGCATTTGGGCTGAGGAAATAAACGTTATAAGATGGACAGTTGGGTCTGATCAGGACTGATGGGGGATGGGAAGGGTGAAGTCTATACACAACAGACGTCTTCTTCCGAGGATTGCTCTTAAGTCCAGTCCTTGTAACTGTCGCAATCCTTCTCCGTTATCTACAGTTCCCTACCCTAGTGATGCCTCTGTTTACTGTGGTCTTCAAAGAGGGCAAACAGTATGTTTAATACGGAAAGGGCCCATATCATTTTAACCGAGAATGTGCACACGGCTGGGTTGTGACATCGCTTCAGGGAGTTCAGGGCGAACATGCAACTTGCAATTTATGAGTAAGTGCTCAAATGTTCCAGCGATGTTATGGTAATTGGGGGCAGCTGGGGCTGCACTGTGGTACCTACGGAAGATTTCTGCCCAAGAGTCACATTCTCCACGTGCTAAATGATGCAATCGGGGGCATGAAAGAGAGCATCCCACCGGTGTGAGTCACTATAGGCCTCCTGCTGAGCTGTGTGATTCTCTGACAGGCTGCAGCAAAACACTTTCACCAGCTTAGGTCATTTTCTTTTAAATGATGTTTTTATCCTCAACTTTCCTCCCTCCTGACTTGACCCTTGTTGGGAGTGCAGTTCCCTAGGTTCTGATTTCCCTGCAGTACCTCACCCTGAGGACCATTCTTCATGGGTGAACCTTGGCAGTGAGAGTTAGCAAGTTGTTGAACTTGGAGTCTGGGGGAATCAAGGGATATGGAGATCGGGCGGGAAAGTGGAGTTGAGGTCGATGATCAGTCATGATCTTATTGAATGGCGGAGCAGGCTCGAGGGGCCGTAGAGCCCACTCCTGCTCTTAATTCTTATGCTCTTATGGAGGGAAGCAGAGTGTCGTCTGAGTCCGACCTTACCTGATGTCCACTGGGCTCAATTTTAATGTCTTTACTGAGAACTTTCCACAGACCAGGGACCGGACCTGGGATCTTCCCTCCTTCTGTGCGATGATTCAATAATTCTGTGATTCAACCACCGAGTGAAGAGGAGCCAATATTAAAGAAAGTTTGAGTAGAAAAAAGGCATCTAACCAGCCACGATCCCTTGAAGACAATTGTAGGTTCTTGGCATTGAGTCAAGAAGTATAATGACATTCATTTTGTATGTGAAAGATTGCAGCAGGTTGGTAAAACAGTGTTGGCTTTCCTGAACCCGTTGAAGCAATTTTCAGTGCCTGCCGAGCTTTAGATGTTTCATGCTGATTTGCACATAGCAGGAGATTGCACTATTTGTACCCAGCTCTGTGCTTAATTGAATAATTGGAAAATGTGCAAAAAGGGGCATTCAGCACTTGAGGGATTAAATAAAACAGTTGGCTATTAGTGCCATGTGAGTGATGCTATCTCCTCATCCTCTGAGCTCATTGGCTGCAGTTCTGGAATTGATTCCCATCTCCACATTCCTGAGATACCTAAGTCTTACACTGCTCTTCACGGGGTGAACTTCAAAGGTTCTCATCTCGCTGTGATTGGCAGATATGGGCCGCCACTGTTAGGATGTGCCAGTTGGATAACCAAATGCACAATCTTCTGAGATTTAGTGGCCAATTCAGCTTCCTGCTTAAGGCTAGTGGATTTTCACTTATTGACCCAGGTCAGGTTGTGTGGATAGCAAATTTGATCTCGGCAACTGCATGGTGCAGTGTTCTGCCGACCAAGTTACCCAAAACGTTTGTCCGAGCCATGTTCATACCGGCAGTCTTTCAGCACGGGTTATAGGATAGCAGAATCTGACTAAATCCGACTGCCTTATTCTGGTGCCAGAATCATAGACCCAGTTGTTCATGGGTCTACAATTCTGCTACTAGCTGAGGGAGCCAGATTTAGTAGTGGATATCCCAGGATGCTGATCTCATAGAATCCATTCTAAACAAGTGTCGATGTAAAAGTGCCTTAGTGAACATGTATAAAAAATTACAATGAAAGCATATTTGTATGAATCACTAATTCATAGCAATGAGAAATTTTGCAATAAATTTTGAATTGTTAATAAATGCTTTCCCCTATCTTTGCTCAGAAAAATAATGACCTATCCTTGCAATTTATCACTGAGGATGTGCTTTAATTTGTATTACATATTTTCTTTTAACGCTGCTTACTCTTAAAATGATATTTGTTGGTGCTTAATTTAAATGTACAGGTGAGCGGACTGTATTGGAAATGTCAGAGGAACTTCATTTCCCCAAAGTTATAGAACACCTTCCCTTCTGAAATTTAATGCAACGCATCGGCAAAACTCAGTGCTGAGCAACTCCCCTCATCTACTGGTCCCAGTACTGAGCAAGTCTGCCTACCTGGTAAAGCTACCAATACAGCCCTGCTGTTATATCCTGCTCTGCTTCTGACAAAGGAGCTAGCAACATTCGGCTGTTCCGCAAGCCCTAAAATGGCAGCATCAAAATGGCCTACACAGATAGAACCTACCCAGCCTAAGTCAGCATGTAGCAGGACTCGTGCAAACATATCTGCCCAGCACTCCAGATCAGAGAATATCTTAAATAAGTTCTTTCGTCTCACAGCTGCTAACTCCATTGGTTAACTCCTATGTGAATCAAGATTGTGGTTTTCCCCCTTTCCCACCCCTCGACTCGAATTTGATACTGTAGCCAATTTGTCAATGTAGGAACTGAGCAGTGTGTGTCAGATATACAGGACAACATTTCTCATGTGGACCTAAGTTTGATCACTCTTGTTTTATCCATTATTGAAGATACCTGGACCCAATGAAAGTGCTCCAGCAAAATGGGCTCTTAACACATTTGGAGATGATAGCACATTAAAGCAATGATCGCTGTTTTCAAATACACGAAGCACTTCCAGGCTACTAGTTATAAACTAAGAGAATTTTCTTACCATTTCTTTAACTTTTAGGAAGACAGTATTGAAAAACACTACCATAGTCATTTGCTGAGTATCTGTTATATAGTTAGATAGCTGTTAGCGTCAGCTGCGGCTTAGTTGGTAGCACATTTGTCTCTGAGCCAGAAGGTTATGGGTTTAAGTCCCACACCAGGGACTTGAACACATAAATCTAGGCTGACACTCCAGTGCAGTGCTGAGGGAGCCTCCGCTGCCCTGCACTGTCAGAAGTGCCGTCTTTCAGATGAGATATTAAACTGAGGCCCTGTCTTCCCTCGCAGGTGGACATCAAAGATCCCATAGCACTATTTAGAAACATAGAAACATAGAAAATAGGTGCAGGAGTAGGCCATTCGGCCCTTCTAGCCTGCACCGCCATTCAATGAGTTCATGGCTGAACATGCAACTTCAGTACCCCATTCTTGCTTTCTCACCATACCCCTTGATTCCCCTAGTAGTAAGGACTTCATCTAACTCCTTTTTGAATATATTTAGTGAATTGGCCTCAACAACTTTCTGTGGTAGAGAATTCCACAGGTTCACCACTCTCTGGGTGAAGAAATTCCTCCTCATCTCGGTCCTAAATGGCTTCCCCCTTATCCTTAGACTGTGTCCCCTGGTTCTGGACTTCCCCAACATTGGGAACATTCTTCCTGCATCTAACCTGTCTAACCCCGTCAGAATTTTAAACGTTTCTATGAGGTCCCCTCTCATTCTTCTGAACTCCAGTGAATACAAGCCCAGTTGATCCAGTCTTTCTTGATAGGTCAGTCCCGCCATCCCGGGAATCAGTCTGGTGAACCTTCGCTGCACTCCCTCAATAGCAAGAATGTCCTTCCTCAGGTTAGGAGACCAAAACTGTACACAATACTCCAGGTGTGGCCTCACCAAGGCCCTGTACAATTGTAGCAACACCTCCCTGCCCTTGTACTCAAATCCCCTCGCTATGAAGGCCAACATGCCATTTGCTTTCTTAACCGCCTGCTGTACCTGCATGCCAACCTTCAATGACTGATGTACCATGACACCCAGGTCTCTTTGCACCTGCCCTTTTCCTAATCTGTCACCATTCAGATAATAGTCTGTCTCTCTGTTTTTACCACCAAAGTGGATAACCTCACATTTATCCACATTATACTTCATCTGCCATGCATTTGCCCACTCACCTAACCTATCCAAGTCGCTCTGCAGCCTCATAGAATCCTCCTTGCAGCTCACACTGCCACCCAACTTAGTGTCATCCGCAAATTTGGAGATACTACATTTAATCCCCTCGTCTAAATCATTAATGTACAGTGTAAACAGCTGGGGCCCCAGCACAGAACCTTGCGGTACCCCACTAGTCACTGCCTGCCATTCTGAAAAGTCCCCATTTACTCCTACTCTTTGCTTCCTGTCTGACAACCAGTTTCAAGGAACACAGGAGTTATACCCAGCATCCTGGCCAATATTTACCTCTCAATCAACATAACAAAAAAACACATTATCTGGTCATTATCACATTACATTGTGGGAGCTTGCTGTGCACAAATTGGCTGCTACATTTCTCACATTACGACAGTAACTATACTTCAAAAAGTACTTCATTGGCTGTGAAGTGCTTTGAGATATCTGGTGGCTGTGAATGGCACTATACAAATGCAAAACTTTCTTTCTTTATAGGAAAAGTCTATTTCCAGCTCAAAGTTTAATAAATATCATATTATTGTCTGCCATTTATCTTACATTCCTTAGTCACTTCTTTTGTCAAAAAATTGTTGAGCTTCCCCTTGAATCTGTTGACACAATTTTCTTCCATTGTCTCCCCGATCAGTTACCACACATTATCAGCCTCTGTGTGAAGTAGATAAATCTAAACCCACTCTTCACCTTCCCTCTTCTGAGTTTGAGCCCGTATCCCATGGTTATAGAGTTTGTGAAACAACTTAATAAGGTTTAGCTTATCTATAATGATTATTGTATTGAAAATCTCGCTAAGTTCTCCTCTGTCCATTCTTTTCTCTAGTGCGAGGATTCCTAGTTTCCCTGCTCCGCTGCCGGAAGTTCAACGGAAACTGGTCTCAGCTGAAGTTATGGTGGCAGAGAGAGAGAGGTCCTGAGGAAATTCTCAGTGTTAGTCTCGTCTCAAGCTCAAGAGCCGAGTTCCTCAGTTTCAGTTGCACAATTGAAGAATGGCCACTTCGGTGAGGTGCTAGCTCGGTGAAACCATCCCTAGCAAGGGTTGGCACTAATTTACACGAAATGAATAATCACATTAGTAATCTCAGAAAGACTACAGTATGATTGGTTGGAAATGGAAAATTGTCACACTGGTATAGTGGTGGGTACTCTTCTGAGGGTGGGCTGAAGTTTAATATTGAGACAGTGTACTGGAAGCGTCATTGTACATCTAACTGGGAGTTCTAGATGGGGCAGTGCAGAAGATTTACTTTGTCTCTAACTTTGCTGCACCTGACCGACTGGGATTTTGTAGCTTTACTTTGCATCTCACCTGTGCTTTTCCAAATCAAGAAAAGCTTGATATGCCAAGGAGATTTCTTGTGTGTTTAACGCGAATTACCTGATCTGGTATTATTTGATGGAGTAAAAGAAAGAGAGGAATTTCCCAGGTGTTCCTGAATTGATTTCAGGAATTTTTTCCCCCCGTTTTCTGTCTCTCCCAGGAGATAGCATAGGTGGATGAATGATATATGACTGGGGAGGGCAGGACCTGATGATCTTTTTTGGGGGGTCTTTTTTGTTTTAGCAGATTCGGTACTGAACCAGAGGACGTGGCTAAGAACGCCCCATCTTCTTGTGTAATGCAGTATGAACAGTTGATATCAATGCACAGCTGGTGGAAGACTCACTGCTTGCTAACATCAACATTTCTGGTTGACTGATGCCTTCAAGCTCTTCCTTTCGACATTTGGCTTAAGATATGGATGAGGTGCAAACTTCAGTGCTCCGTGGAGAATATCTCTCTTCATCTAAAATTAGATGGTTCTTTAAACATCCTCGTCTTTTTATAAGATGTTCCTGGGGATGATTTGGGTATGAAGCTACATTCTCCCTGAGTTTCCTCCTCACTGTAATTGACTCTCAGTATTGGAGGGTGCCATTTCACCCTCTTTCTGAAAATCAGTTAAGTAGCAGAAATGTTTCTGGGTGACAGTTGAGGTGTGAGGAAAGGCAAGGTTGGGCTCTTGAAGGGATTGATCTCAATTGATGCAGGCAAATTGTTCACTGTGGTGAGGTGATCAAATACTGAGGTGAGGAGACACAACTGAAAAATGAGGCAGTTAGGAATAAGAAGGAAAGTCAGGCAGAATAGTCCAATAAAGAAAGAAAAGAAAGACTTGAATTTATATAGCGTCTTTCACGACCACCGGATGTCTCAAAGCGCTTTACAGCCAATGAAGTAATTTTTGGAATGTTGTAATGTGGGAAACATAGTGTAGAAGAAGATTTACTCTTCATCTGACCAACGCTTACCTGACCTGGGAGTGTTTCAACATATCACTAGATGCCTTCAACGGTAAAGTATTCCAGCATATCTCTCATCTTGACAAAAAAATCAAACTTCACCAAAAAAACAAAGAAATTTGATGGTGAGATGAAGGGGACTGAAAAGAGCTGAAATTTCTTGAGTTGGACGGAATGCTCAAAGCTGGAAGGGGGCCAGCATTGAGCTGAGGGGCGGGAGTTGGGGAGGGGGGGGGGGGGACATTTTGTATTGGGAGATTGCCCATTGATGGGATACTGACTGAACGAGCTCCACAAAATCCCGCTGAAAGAACTGTTGCGCCTTGACTCTTTCCAAAAACAAAACCCATTGAGATAGCGATCGTATTAAATTTATTGCTTCCCCCTCTGAGGTCCCCTGCGTGCAGACCAGGTCGCACTTTGGAATTCCAAAAAGAAAAACATAGTATCTTGTGTGTGGTCCACCTTATTAATAAACATGAGTTTGCATTCATTGCTAAGCCTGACGTGAAGTAGGAGTGACCATGTGATGCAGTGACTGTGCCCACTTCTTATGTGTGGATTTTAACCAGTTTCACTCCCTTCCAAACAACATGAGTTCATAGCCTCATTCTACAGTAGGGACATTGAAACGCTTGCTGAGAGGGCACGATGGTGATATATAGGTTATTATACTGCACAGTATGATATGGTAATCATTTATCGTACATGGTGAAATGCAGTAGAAATGCAGTCCATATGTTATAGCAGTGTCAAACTCTAGTTCGGTAACATATATGATGAACATGTATGAATAGCGGAACAGGCTACAAGTAAAAAGATTTTTTTGGTTAGACAGTGGAGGAGAAGACAAAGGTGTCTATTTCTTTTGGTAATCAATGTTCTTTTAGAGATAGAGGGGAACATAATTAATGGTGTTTATTTGGAGTTAGAAAGAGAGCAAAGTAAAATATAGCTTTTCATTTAGCAAGTAAGAGCGAGATAGCAGAAAGAGTAGATCGATACAGAGAAAAAATAGAGAAAAATGGAATGAATGGATACGAAGGAAAACAAGATAAGTACAATGAGAAAATAGATAGACACAGAGGGGGACAGACAGACAAAATAAAGAAATACAGAGATACAGACTGAGATGTAGATTGATAGATGCAGAGAGAGAATAAATAGATGCGGAGTGATAGGATATCTTCACCGGGTGAGAAAGAATATATAAAACAGAGTTTAATGTATTTGCTTCATGGTTCTTTGCTTAAGAATTCATAGCAACACATTGCTATTAAGAACTAGTTGGTTTATTAACAAAGGTTTAATAATCACACTACACATTACCAGTTCATCCACTAAGCTCACAACTGCATACCTCATCGTGGATGACCTAGACCCAACTGAGTGGGGTTTTATTGAGTCTTGTGAATATCACGTGACTGGCTAAGGGCTAGAACCTCCACTTTTTTTACATACTTAACGCCCATTTTACCACTGAAATTATGTATAACGCCCAGATATCACCCATTTTGGCACAAAATGGAAACTGACGGGCATTTTTAGGAAACTTATTGCTGAACATTATTTTCCCCATGTGTTTAACGCTGGAAAAAAATATTACTGCCCGCCCACTTTTTTTGGGCGGAATCAGCAGAATGGGCGAAATCAACGCCCATAATATTGCCCAGCGTTACATTCCACACGGAATTAATACCGAGATTCAATATTAATGCCCGGCCACTGTTTTTTGTCGTAAAGAGCATATTTACCCAAACTAGCGGCCGTGGAAATCGCCCATCATCAATTTCATCACCTCACACACATATTGCCCACAATATCGATCGCCCAAAAAAACGCCCACAAAAAGTGGAACTAACCGAAATGAACACCAGCGGTGTAGCTGGCATTTGTTAAATCCCACTCCTACGTGAGGAGCTGATATCTGAACAATTTGCCTGAAAGAGCGCTGATGTGAGTGACAACGGTGACACACTGCTGTGTGTGTGCAGCTCAGACATCAATGGTGCCCATCACCTTGGTGCCAGTTAAAGTTTACGTTGATTGATGTTAAGTTGTATTTAACCCTTTCACAGTAAGGAATCACCAGTGTGTAACGGTCCAGCTATCTGAGACAATGCACAACAAGGTTATGTTCAATAATTTAATACCAACATTGGTCTGAAATCATAAGTATCACAGCCGATAACACCCAACCCCTGCCCACACCCCACTTTTTCCATCATTGACATAAATCACATGTTCAACATGTCCAGCAACACAGACTACAAAGGCAAAGCAGGAGCGTGGTCCCCAGCCCCCATACATTGCAATAAATTGCATACACCCAGATGGAGATATAACATAGACATCACCTGTGCACATGCACCTCACTTTCCTTCCCCCTTCCGCTTCTTCTCCCCACCTATACCCCTTCCCCTCCTCGCTCCACAGTGCCTGGCAGAGGAGCTCCTCAGGCAGTGCCTCATTGGGGGGGGATGAAGGCAGATGCGGTGGTTGCATGGGTACGGGAGTGGGGGGTGCCAAGGGGGCAACATTCTCTGATGCAGAAGCAGGATCTTGGTCCTTGCTCTCATCTGTCATTCGCAGTGGTGCTGTGGAGCCTAGGGGTGGAGTGCCGTACTTGGGGACCACTAGTAGGCCTGTGGCAGCAGTGTTCCTAGCTATCGCATCCAGGACCTCCGCCATGCGCGGAATGTACTCGGTCATGGTGGCCAGCTGTCGGGATATGCCCCCCAATGCTTCGATGAGCTGGTCACCAATATCTACAGTCCTTCTGGACAACTGTACCATCTCTCCACTCTCATGTCGCGCTCGTGGAACAGACCTGCCACGTCCACGAGGCCTCCGTGGGGTCGGCGCCATCCTGGGGACAAATGGGGAGCCCTGTGGCAAAATGCTTGGGGCCAGTACCTCCAGAGTGGAGGCGGGAATGACCGGAGGACCACTAGATGGCCTTGGGGTGGACTGGCTTCTGGAGCGTGGCGATGCAGGTTCTTCGAAGTTCGCGCGCTCATCCATGGAGAACAGACCCAGCAGATTGACGGACAAGAACTGGAGCTCCTCAGCACCAGATGTAGGATCGTCCACTGACTCCTGCCCCACGCCCCCACCTTCTAGCCTCTGTGGCCTTGCCTGGGGCAGTTCTGCTGGCCGAGCTGCAAAACACAAATGAGGTTGTTAGAGGAGAAGGGGGTGCTAGTGTGACAAGGTGAATCCAGCACTACACACAGCATATGCACGTCAAAAACACCACTGCTCTCAAAATCATCACCAACATCACATTTCATGACCATCAACACATTGTGCATTGTAATGATTTTCATTAGGCCAGCATTATTTCTGTGACAATTTTAGAAATCATCCATCATATATGATCGGATATGAGTGTGTATGGCATCTATTGACTTTACATGACGCAATGGTGTAAGCTTTACTCACGTGGCATCACTTCAGGGTCTGCAGGTGCGTCCATAGCTGTCCGGGGGTGCTTCCCCATGAGTGCGGGCACACGCTCCTCCATGTCAGTGATGTCACTGGGGATTGATGGAACCCCACCCGTTTGCTTCTGCACGGACCTCATCGTCGATAGCTTCTTCTGTAAAAGGTGACAGGACGACATGGCATGAGATCCTTGCGTGATATCATTGCTAGGTACTGTCACAGAGACTGATACAACACATAACCGACAGACGTAATCATGATTATTATGATAATTATCATTCTTTACCTAAAGACATATACCGTGACCTCAGGCTTTGAGTAAAACATTCTCGGTGAAAGTGCAAGACCTCACATCTGCTGATAGTCACTCATGACTATTACAAATCAAATTATATAAATATATAAGTACATGTAAATCAACGTAATACTTATTCTTGCGGATCCCACAAGGTCGTTCCATCGTTTGAGGCATTGGTTTCCCTCACGCACCTCGTTGGTCGCTGACGAGACCACCTCTGCTATCTCAGTCCATATCTTCTGGCATGCCTTTGGGGTGGGCTTCCCACGCCCTCCCTGTGTCAAATCACCCCAGCGTAACTTGACCTCCTGCAGGAGGGAGGCATTTGCCTTGTCTGTGAACCTCCTGGCTCTTTTACGCCCTCCAATGTGCTCCTCTCCCACCTCACTACTCTCTCTAGCGTCAGTCTCCACAACGTGCTGTGATGCCTCCTCCTCTCTCTCCATTATAGGCCAAATTCGGTCAAATATGTGGCTGGTAACACCTACTTTTTGTTTGCTTACTTGCTGTGAAGCTCTAAAGTCTCCCTCCTTCCTCCCAAAGCAGCCACACCACACCTAGCCACACCTTCAGTCCCTCTGAGCTCCCTCTCTCTCTGTCTCCTCTTCTGTGCATGTCATGGTGACCCTTGACCTCCAGAATCACGGGAATCGAGCATTGCCATGCCGTTGCTAAGGACGGCCACACTTTATGGCAGAAGGTCCAAAAAATTTAGCGCTACCACCCATTTTATATCGCTCGCAGTAATGCCTATTTTAAAAAATGGAAACTAGGTGTTTTGAGAATGAGTGTGAAGCCGGCGATCTCAAAACTCTTTTTTACCGCCCATACCGGAAATATCGCCCATTTTTGGGCAATAACCACAAAAGTGGCGGCTCTAGCCCGAAGCCACTCACAATGCAACAGCTCTACAACTATTTTGTTGAAGACAATAAACAAGTGCCCCTTGATTAAAGGGGGGTCACACTCTAGAAACATTCATTCAAATGCCCCCTTATTTTTTTTTGAGGGCACCAAAAACACAAATTAACAATTTAACATAAAGGGAACTTTTGTCAAATCAAATCAATTACATCAAATTAAAATTCTGTTCCCAGTTGAAATGATGCACTCCAGTCCCTCTGCACTCACCTCTCTCGGAAGGCCGCGAGCATACCGGTGGACACCGCGTGCTCCATCTCCAGGAACACCCTGGCTCGGATGTAACCACGGAAGAGAGGCAGGCAGTCAGGCTGAAAGACCCCCTCGACCGCCTGCTGCCTGGACCGGTTGATGGCCCCCTTGGCCATGCCCAGGAGCAGTCCGACGAGGAGGCCTTCCGCTCCCCTCCGCACAGGGTGCCCAAAGATCAAGAGTGATACGTCCTTACTACACAGTATAAATGCACACGAGGCCCATGCTTGAGAGAAGGTCAGTCTGTGACCTGTCCTTTATTCCTTAGCACTCAAGTAATGAAGGTGGGTGGAGCTTCCCCTTTTATACCTGAAGGTCCAGGTTAGGAGTGTCTCCCACCTAGTGGTCAGTGTTCTCACGGTGTACAACTTAGGTCAGTTTATACATGGGTTACAATGCTGGTTGAATACATGACAAAGAGTGTGGGACTGAAGTGCAACCAGAATTTGAGGAGCAGCCCCTTCAAATATTGGAATAAGGGCTGCAACCTTGCACATTCCATAAAAACGTGGAACACGGACTCCTCCAGACCGCAGAAATTACAGGCGGCCTGGGAGCCCCTGAACCAACTTAAAAGCTTATTGCACAGGACTGCTCCGTGCAATAACCTTCAGGCCAAGTTCCCAATAAATAAGGGGAAGACTCCCGTGTAGAGAGCACTCCATTGGGGACTCCCGCCTCCTCCGGAAGGCAAGACGGTGCGTCATGGCGTGTCTGGACAGAAGACGAGAATGGCAATGTGGAGAGTGTGCAAGAGCAGCCCGTACAGGAATTTCCTCCACGCAGAACTGAAAGGCACGGAGGGGATTTCCCGTAGGAGGCTCCAGTTGCAAGGCGCCGGCTTCCGAGGGAGGTTTCGGGGCTTGGCGCCGATGAGGAATTCCGTCCGGACGGGGGTCAGTTCGGACAGGATCACCCCACCTGCGCGGGCCTCCTCGACACACCTAATGGAGTCAGGACCCAGTGCTTTTTTAGTGACTCGATGGCATTGGCTGCTTGCCAGACGTCGGCCCAGGATAGGCGCCATGGCAGCTCGTCTGGCTCGCAACAGCTCTACAACTATTTTGTTGTAAACATTAATCAAGTGCCCCCTGATTAAAGGGGGTGGGGAGCACACTCCATAAACTTTTCAAATGCCCCCTTGTTTTTTTTTTTAAATGGCATCAAAACGCAAATTATACAAGTGCCCCCTGGCTAAAAGGAGGGGGGCATTAAAACGTACAAACGTAAACCATAAGATATTGTGGTTCAAATTAAAATTTGGTTGCCGGGGGTGATGATGCACTCCAGTCCCTCCGGCGCCCACCTCTCGCGGAAGGCCGGAAGCGTACCGGTGGACCATCTCCAGGGACACCCTGGCTCGGATGTAACCGCGGAAGAGAGGCAGGCAGTTGGGCTGAACGACCCCCTCCACCTCCCGCTGCCTAGACCGGCTGATGGCCCCCTTGGCTGTGCCCAGGAGCAGTCCTACAAGGAGGCCGTCCGACCTGCCCGCTCCCCTCTGCACAGGGTGCCCAAAGATCAGGAGTGTGGGGCTGAAGTGCAACCAGAATTTGAGGAACAGCCCCTTCAAATAATGGAATAGGGGCTGCAACCTTGTGCACTCAACATATATGTGGAACACGGACTCCTCCAACCTCTTCTTGGCAAGAAATCTTGCCATTGGTTTCTGTCACCCAGTGGTATGACTGGCATTTTGTAACTCGGAGGATCTCTAATAAAAGGCTGTTTGAAGTGATTGGGAGGAGAAATAATTCGTGAGTGATTTTAAGGGCGTTTTAGAATCTTGCCAATCATCTAATCACATTGTATTTGTTGAGGACAATTTAAGAAGACAGATTAGGGCATTTATAATGATTTATAGTGATGGGGCCTCTAATTTTTCAACCAATACTGATGACTAATCACATGCTGCAGAATAGAGGTGGGAGAAGGTTCATTGAAGAGCATTATGTGCCCAATCAACGAGGTGGCAGACTGCTGAGGAGGAGGAGATGTTACACCCAACACATTTACAGGGAAAAGCGAGCATACCTGGACTTGGCCGATAACACATGCGTTAGAAGGCTGCGATTCCGAAAGAAGGTCATCAGTGAGATATGCCAGCTAATTAAGGGAGATCTGCAGCCTAACAGCATCAACAGGACCGTACTGCCCATTGAGGTTAAGGTTACTGCGGCACTTTCCTTCTACGCATCAGGCTCCTTTCAGGCCTCAGCTGACAACATTTGCGGTATCTCTCAGCATGCCACACTTTGTTGCATTCAACAGGTGACTGAAGCCCTTTATGCATGCAGGATGGACTTTATAAATTTCCCTTTGACCAGGAAGGCACAGAGTGAGAGGGCTTTGGGGTTCTCAAGAATAGCAACCTTCTCCAAGGGAGCAATAGACTGTGCGCACATCACCCTGCGAGCACCTTTACAGGGTGCACAGATGGAACCGAAAGGGATTCCACTCCCTGAATGTGCAGCTCGCAAATAATCATGGCAGTAAATGCAAATTTTCCAGGGATCATCCATGATGTGCACATCTTGCATGAGAACACGGTCTCTGACCTGTTTAAGAGCCAGCCACAAGGTCACGGTTGGGGGATAAAGGATATAGCCTTGCCAGCATGACCCCCCCTGCGTAAGCCCCAGATAGAAGCCAAGAAGCACTACAACGAACGCCACATAGCCACACGCAATATCGTCAAAAAGACAATTGGAGTTCTGAAGCAGCACTTCAGATGCCTGGACCATTCAGGAGGCAACCTACAAAGGTCACTGAGTTCAGTCTGGTGTGCTGCATGTTGCATAACCTAGCTATCAGGAGAGGACATTTGCCAGATGGAACTGCCGGTCCACCTCAGGAGAGAGGGGAGGCGGAAGAGGAAGACGAGGAGAAGGATGAGGACCTCGGGGAGGACATTCAGCACCCCTCCCACCACCACTGGAAAAGCCCCATGGTAGTTACGCAGCTGCAAAACTGTTGCGTTAGCAGCTCATAAATGAACGCATTGCTTGAAGTTACGTTGGTGACAGTTACAGTTGGCGTTTCATCTCATTCTTGCCTGGCCTGGCCATTGTTTGTAATGCTTGTATTGATGTTTTACCTTACGTTATTAAAAGACACTTCACAACAATTGTAAAGTTTAATAAAAATTTTTAATAATTTAACAAGTGATGTAAAATATTTTTTAACAAACTATAACACCCCGCCCCCCCACTGCCACAATCCCCAACAGTCAACAAAATGTTTTCAATAACAATACATTTTAAATAATGATAACACTCTCCCACCACCCCAACATTCAACATTCATCAAATTTAAAACAATTATAATATAACAATAATATATGAGGCCCCCCCCTCCCTACCTGCGGCCATGCTTCCCTCCTCTAACTTTACCCCCCCTGGTTGTAACCCCCACTTTCCCACTCAATCTCCTACTAACGAGACCAAGGTGTCTTGCAGCAGAGCACCTCGAGGGCTGCTGCTGGGGAGGTGGGGGGGGGGGTGACATTGTCAGAATGACTTCAGTGGATTGAGGAGAAGACATTTGCGAAGAAAGGTATTCTGAGTAAGAAGGAAGTTTTTCCTCCTGTCTCGCATCTGTCGTGCTGGATGGTGGCACGGCACCTTGGGGTGCAGTGCCGTATCCCGAAACTATCGCGTGCCCAAGGCATCGACAGAGTCGGTCGTTCGCCGCATTGCCGCAGCCAGCTGCACCATGCCCTCTGAGATTCTGGCAAATAGTCTGGCAATGTTGCCGGTCAACCCACCAAGCGCCTGGAGGAGCTCCTGACACCATGTCCTCATTGACATCTTCCCGTGGCAACGCGTGCCGACCTTGCCGACCCAACAGGTCAGCGTGGGCACTGGACCACTCGGAGTGCCCTGCTGCAAGCTGCTTGGTCCCGCTACTTCAGCCGTTGAGGATGACGTGGCCGCAGGTACCACAGATGACCCTTCAGGCTCATCATCCTCCTCCTCGGTCATATCTTGCTCCTGTTCTTCCCCTGTGGTCAGCACGACCTGCAGCGGTAGGGGTGATGCTCCAGGGGCCTCCTGTTGCGCCTGGGGAGCTTGAAAAATTAATTGAGGTCAGTAGAAGAGAAGGGGAGACATGAGAATGCTTGCGCTGGGCAGTCATATGTACAAGGAGCAATAAATGTGAACGAGAGATGTTACATATGATTAACATGAGAGTATAGAAGCTGCATGCACAACATTACATCAATTATATATTGTAATCAAATGGTATTAAATTACTTTAAATTATTGCTGGTTTACCACTGGTTTACACATTACTCACGTGGCGCAACAATGAGACTTCCGTGTGTCCTAGGGCAGACAGTGAGCCAGGGCAGCTCTCCCCCAGTCCAGGCTGGGTCACTGTGTGTCTGACAGCAGCAGCCGGAGAGACTCACACAGTCTGAATTAAGCTGACCAGACCCCTCAGTGCTCAGTCGTGTCCCCATCCACCTACCTAACCAAAAAGGAGATGGTGTCCAAGTTATAGCGATATAATTTAATAATTCTCCTTCTAAACTAAAGTGGTAGAAATGCCAAGTGTTTGCGGTCTGTCTGTTTCCAGTCATTCCTTTGGCCCCAATTTTCGATCAAAGCGTTTAAATAATAATTAATACTGTTGATTCAGTTTAAGGCATCTCAGCAACATAGAGTAAAAGGGCACAGGTTCCGACCCCAGTCCAAATCTTAACAGGGAAGCTACCCAAGATTACCCAGCTTACTTACAATCCGACAGATTTACATTCTAATTAATGAGTCAATGCTCCATTACAATTATAAATTTAATAACTTAATACTGACTCTTTCAGATGAAACAAGACTGTTCCAGCGCTTGCGGCACTGGTCTGTCTCTCGTCTATCATGGGCCACCGATGACACTATCGCGCCGATATCCGCCCATATTCGCTGGTATATCTGGAGGGGAAGTTTCCCATGTCCACCTCGGGTTACTTGGCCCCACCAAGTCTCCACCTCATGGACTAAGGCCTCGTTCGCCTCTTTGGAGAAGGCTTTCGCCCTCCTTCTCCCTGCAACCTCCTCCAAACTCTCTCCCGACTCCTCGTGCTTCATGTCCATCTTATCTGATTATCAATTCCTTCAAATGCAACTCCACGCAAACCTTCCTTCTCTCTCTCCCTCCCTTTGCCTTCTGAGCATGCATAGGTGACCCCTGACCTCCCAAATCACGGGAAAAGCTCATTGCCTTGAAACAAAAATGCGCATGCGTAGAACGGCCGTTGCTGTGGATGCCAGCCTTGCACGACTGAATACATTGCTATCGCCCATTTCACATCGCGAAGGCTATTGCCCAAATTTAAAAGGCAAAACCAGTGGTTTTTAAAATGTGCAGTATTCCAGCAATCCTGAAAAATAAAAAAAACACTTACGCCAGAAATATCACCCATTTTTGGGTGACAGCGATCTTAGTGGAAAGTCTAGCCATATAGATTTCCAAGTTTCGACAAAGCAATGACAGAAGTGAATAACAGAGCCATTTCTTGTTGCTAAAGTTCTGATGTAGCAGCTATTGCCAGTTATCTCATATTGCGGTAGGAGCAAGGAACAGGGTACCTCAGCACCAGAAGGACCAAAGAAGCATACAATAGATGTAAGTACCTGGAGCACTGCTTTGTGAAATAAATGACCCCCGTCAGGATAATCAGGCCTCTGCAGGTTTGTTAAACATTATTGACTTGGTGCTCGATATGCCACGAAATTCAATCGTATATAATTTAATTATTTTACTCTAATCTGCTGCATAGCATTGTATATAATTCAAGAACTTTTGACTGGGTAAATCCCCGGGGCAAGCAATTCATTCCTTTATCCAACTGCTTCAATTAAAGGAACGGACCACCTTAAAGGGCAATATTGATGATAAAATCACTAATATTTGTGATTTTACCGGTAACAGTGTACAGTAATTTATGTACAGTAATAAAAAAAACAGCTACTCCATTTTACAAATTGAATTTAAAGGCTGGCAGAATGGATTTGAGGTCCATGGAGATGTGTCGCGAAGGGACAGCATGCAGATTCAATCCTGCGAATCCCCAAATGGCGAGTCTCTGATTTCAGTTGTGTGGTTGATCTGTATAGAGGAGGAGGATTTCCCAATGGGAGAGAAAATCAAAAGGAGAATTGCTCCAGACTGCTCCAGTTTGCCTCCTATTGTAAATCATGGAGCAGCATTAGCCAATAGGAAGCTCTCTTATTGTCTGTCTCTCTCTCTCTCTGTCACTGTCTGTTTCCTTTGTCTATCTCTGTCTCTCGTGCTGTCATTGTCCATCCATCTGCTTCTCATTGGATAGCTCCTCCCTGAATGGAATTTCCAAACTGCTAGTTGCACTTCAGCTGGGGCATCCAATTTGAAAATGCTATGCTATGAATTACATCTGAAAAGGTAAACGCCATTGGTCCCATCACCTCTCGCTTACAGATTCTCCCTGGGCAGAGTGGTCCTCTTTCACTCAGAATGCATTAGCCCTACTCTATTAACAGACACCTACAGCCAGGGCCAGCAAAGTAGAAAACAGGAGCTGCTGCCACCATCACACATGTCTGCTTAAAGGTGTACTAATTTTTGTTTTCTGCTTACGCACACGATGTAGAAGGCTTAGCCCCTCCACAAATGCTGCTCTGAATCACCTAGCTCGGAGGTATACTATAGCAGACTAGGATGACTCTAGCTCAGATTCCCCCACCGACAACCCCCCATCTCCACCTATGAGGAAGCCTCCATTAGAACATAAGAACATAAATAGGAACAGGAGTCGGCCATTTGGCCCCTCGAGCATGCTCCGCCATTCAATAAGATCGTGGCTGATCTGATCTTGGTCTCAGCTCCACTTCCCTGCCCATTCCCCATAACCCTGACTCCCTTATCGTTCAAAAATCAGTCGAGCTCCACCTTAAATATAAAGGTTGTCTGCAATTGAGACCATGGTGTATGGTACTGTTTATAAAGCCAGAAGTTGGAGGTGGACAGCGGACGGGTGGTTTCAGGATAGTGTTCTTTGCCTCTCAATATCTCTGAAGTCATTGTCAGGTACAGTGCAGTGATGGAGTACATGGGAGAATTGCCAGTTAATGGCCTGATAAGAACATAAGAACATAAGAAATAGGATCAGGAGTAGGCCATTTGGCACCTTGAGCTTGCTCCGCTGTTCAATAATATCATGGCTGATCTGATCATGGACTCAGCTCCACTTCCCCGCCAACTCCCATAACCCTTTATTCCCTTAATGCTAAAAATCTGTCTATCTGACTCAGCCTCCACAGCTCTCTGGGTCAGAGAATTCCACAGATTTACAACCCTCTGAAAGAAGAAATTCCTCTTCATCCTGATGAGAGGCTGCATGTAAAGACCTATGATCTGTCACATGACTGAGTTCCTGATCTCAGCCATGCAACTCTGGGGGAGCACATGTAGAGATACATGAGGTAGGGGGTGAGAGTGGGAGGGATGTATAGTAGAGGGCGATGTTTCCCTGGGCCAATCGCATTCCTAGCGGCCTACTTCACACAGGTCTTGGCTTCCGTCTGGTATCAGGCCACCCACCCATCCTACTGGTCTGCAATAAGGAGACCAATTCACATATTTTTAGGTACACTAGAACATATTATGTTGATCCATAACCATGGGCTTTTGCTGTAAAATTTCACTATTACATTTGGGGATGGGTTGCTGGTCATCCATCTACCTTTAGGTTTCGGGTTCACATCTAATCCTACAACAACAACAACAACAATAACTTGCATTTAAATAGAGCCTTTAATGTAGTCAAACGACCCAAGGCGCGTCACAGGAATATTATGAGATAAAACAATTTGGAACCAAACTGCATAAGTAGAAATTAGTGCAGGTGAGGTAGGTTTTAAGGAGCGTCTTGAAGAAGGAAAGAAAGGTAGAGAGGCAGCGAGATTTAGGCGGGGAGTTCCAGAGCTTGTGGCCTCGGCAACAGAAGGCACGGCTACCAAGGGTTGAGCGATTATAATCAGGGAAGCTCAAGAGGGCAGAATTAGAGGAGTGCAGACATCTCGGAGGGGTTGTGAGGCTGGAGGAGATTACAGAGATAGGGAGGGGCGAGGCCATGGAGGGATTTGAAAGTAATGATGAGAATTTTGAAATCGAGGCGTTGCTTAACCGGAAGCCAATCCAGACTAAAAGGGTGGATTAATTCTCTGGCTGAAAGGGTCAAATATGAGTTTGTGATAGTCTTAATCCAGTGGTTGGTTAGCAATTCTTCACATCACAAATTGGTATCATTTGGCTCAAGTTGTCACTCGTGCTCCAACAGAACATGGAGATGGTTGGTGTGCAAAGGATAATGATTCATGGGCTCAATAGGGGGTGATCTCTTCTGAGAACTTTAAGCAAACATCAAAGTGACCTCAATTTTCAGGCAAAGAAAAATCTAGCAGCAAAAGATTTGAAAATCATGAGCCATCTAGGTACCTGACTGTGATTTAAAAATGATTAGTTATAGTCATACCTTCATCTACGGGTCTGTATTAATTATTGTGTGCAACAAAACGTATTTTACTGCAAACAAATCAATAAATTTCCTCCCCCCACTATAGTAATCATTTTGTTTGTTGATTTCCGCGGGAATATCAAGCGAATGAAATTTGCTTTTTTATTTATATCTGGCAGCAAATTACAAAACGATGTAAACAGGAACAAATACTGAATTATCTAAGCTGGCAAAAGCACACTGACAAATTGAGAGCTGTTTTTGTCTTTATAGCGACTATTAAGAGTGGAAGCACAGTTTCCCTTTGGTTGCAGACATGTAATTAGCAGCTGTATAAAAGGTTGACGCTTAGGCAGCAGAATTCACTCTTTCTTTCTTTCCCTCCCTCTCTCTTTCTTGTGCTAAAATTGATCTGCTGCCACTTAGTCCAGGCTTGCTGCCTCGGTTCATGTATTTTGTGAATCTTGGATGAGAAAATGAGTTTCCGTTCCTATAGCTTGTGGTCCTACTATAGAAATAACAGCTTGGCATAGTCGCGAAAATGTCCCTGACATCCCATTTAAGCCCTCAAAACTGACATCCCCTTTAAAGCCTCATAACTGACATTCCCTTTAAATCCTCATAACTGACATCCCCTTTAAAGCCTCATAACTGACATCCTCTTTAAACCCTCAAAACTGGCATCTCCTTTAAACCCTCAAAACTGACATCCCCTTTAAAGCCTCATATCTGACATCCCCTTTAAACCCTCAAAACTGGCATCTTCTTTAAACCCTCATAACTGACATCCCCTTTAAAGCCTCATAACTGACATCCCCTTTAAACCCTCAAAACTGGCATCTCTTTTAAACCCTCATAACTGACATCCCCTTTAAAGTCTCATAAATGACATCTCCTTTAAACCATCAAAACTGACATCCTCTTTAAACCCACAAACTGACAACCCCTTTAAACCCACAAACTCACATCCCGTCTAGACATTACATTCCTACATTACAAAAGTGACTACACTCCAAAAGTACTTCATTGGCTGTAAAGCGCTTTGCGATGTCCGGTGGTCGTTAAAGGCGCTATCTAAATCCAAGTCTTTCTTTCTTTCTTTAAACAATTGTTTACCCCACAAAACATCTACTGCCACATTCATTAATTAAGAACAAATGAAGGTGGGGCTGAAATTCCGGCCCGCCAGAAAGCTGGCGCACTTACGATTTTTTAAGTGTTTTTACCGCTGTCTTGGAAGAGGTCGACTCTTGCCTGATATTCAGGTCTTTGTCTTTTTTTTCGAGCAGACCGGAAGTTGGTCATAATGGGGACGGAGGTGCGGCGGTAAATGCTGGTGATGTCAGTGTGCGTGTGCGCCACCATGCCTCTCCCCTCATTTAAATCAGCGATTTTTTAGGTTCATCCACTGGGCTACCAGGGAGGGTTACGGCTGGGCCAGCGGCCTGGCACTCAAGAGGGGGTGCCAGGCTGCCTATTGGTGGCCCGACCGAACCGGGGCCACAATTGTCCGGCCGATTGGGAAGTCGGCCAGCAAAAAAAACATGGCAGCTGCGGCAGTGCGCCCTCCCCTTGAAGGGCCACCGTGCTGCCATGGCTCACAGACACAAAACAAGGTGCACTGACAGAAAAAGCTATCGGGGACACCGCGAGGCGGAGCAAAGACTTTCTGAGGTAAATTCCGCACGGAGTGGGATGGAGGTGCGGGAGAGCGGCGGTGCGCGCTTTGATGACGCACTTGGGGTGGTCGGCAGCAGCGGGGTGGAAGTGGGGAGCGCTCGAAAAATCCCCAAGGTGAATTTGGATCGTGGCGGCCCATGGGCTGCAATGCAGCGGCCACTCGATTCCGCCGCATGGCTGCTGAAAATGGCGGCATCGGGCCTTATCCAGACCCTGAATTTTGGCCCCAGTGTGTGTGGTGTTAAGACTGGTTGGTGCATTGCCGCTTGTCTCTGGATCAAACACAATTGCTCCTTCTGAAGTCTTACCAAATTTTAAATATTTTATATTCTTATATTGCTTAAATAAAAACAAAATATATCTCATTTTAATAGAGGTCGTTAGTGAACAGAGCACCGATTCTTTATTTCATAAAAGGAAAAGTAATTGATTCATTCAGTTGATCCTAAGAAGTGTTATGTATAATTAAAGGTTAAACACACAGTGGAATGAAAATAATGGAAATGAAATAGCAATAGATATTTAAATTAGAAAGCCCATTTTATAACGGTCTAAGCGGCAGCGGCGATCACAGTGGCTTTAGTTAAAGAAAAAAGAAAGACTTGCATTTATATACTTGCTTTGGAGGCAGTTCAGAGAAGGTTCACTCGGTTGATTCCGGGATGAGGGGGTTGACTTATGAGGACAGATTGAGTAGGTTGGGCCTCTACTCATTGGAATTCAGAAGAATGAGAGGTGATCTTATCGAAACATATAAAATTATGAGGGGGCTTGACAAGGTGGCTGCAGAGAGGATGTTTCCAGTGATGGGGGAGTCTAGAACTAGAGGGCATGATCTTAGAATAAGAGCCGTCCATGTAAAACTGAGATGAGGAGGAATTTCTTCTCGCAGAGGGTTGTGAATCTGTGGAATTCGCTGCCTCAGAGATGTGTGGAAGCTGGGACATTGAATAAATTTAAGACAGAAATAGACAGTTTCTTAAACGATAAGGGAATAAGGGGTTATGGGGAGCGGGCAGGAAAGTGGAGCTGAGTCCATGATCGGATCAGCCATGATCGTATTAAATGGCGGAGCAGGCTCGAGGGGCCATATGGCCGACTCCTGCTCCTATTTCTTATGTTCTTATGTTCTTATGTTCTTATTTAGAGCCTTTCACAACCACGGGACATCTTAAAGCGTTTTACAGCCAATTAAGTAATTTTGGAGTGTCTTCACTGTTGTAATGTGGGAAATGCGGCAGCCAATTTGAGCTAAGCAAACTCCCACAAACAGCAATGTGATTGTTATATATGTGAACTTGTATTTCACATAGATATCCAAGGAAGAGGCATATAAAATGGCGAGAAAAAGCAGCAAACCTGAGGGCTAGGGGAAATTTAGAATTCAGCAGAGGAGGACAAAGGGTTTAATTAGGAGGGGGAAAATAAAGTACGAGAGGAAGCTTGCAGCGAACATAAAAACTGACTGCAAAAGCTTCTATAGATATGTGAAGAGAAAAAGATTAGTGAAGACAAATGTAGGTCCTTTGCAGACAGAATCAGGTGAATTTATAATGGGGAACAAAGAAATGGCAGCCCAATTGAACAAATACTTTGGATCTGTCTTCACTAAGGAAGACACAATTAATCTCCCGAAAATACTAGGGGTTCAAGGGTCTAGCGAAAAGGAGGAACTGAAGGAAATCCTTATTAGTCAGGAAATTGTGTTAGGGAAATTGATGGGATTGAAGGCCGATAAATCCACAGGGCCTGATAAGTACTCTGGGATAGAAACATAGAAACATAGAAAATAGGTGCAGGAGTAGGCCATTCGGCCCTTCTAGCCTGCACCGCCATTCAATGAGTTCATGGCTGAACATTCAACTTCAGTACCCCATTCCTGCTTTCTCACCATACCCCTTGATCCCCCTAGCAGTAAGGACCTCATCTAACTCCTTTTTGAATATATTTAGTGAATTGGCCTCAACAACTTTCTGTGGTAGAGAATTCCACAGGTTCACCACTCTCTGGGTGAAGAAGTTCCTCCGCATCTCGGTCCTAAATGGCTTACCCCTTATCCTTAGACTGTGACCCCTGGTTCTGGACTTCCCCAACATTGGGAACATTCTTCCTGCATCTAACCTGTCTAACCCCGTCAGAATTTTATATGTTTGTTTCTATGAGGTCCCCTCTCATTCTTCTGAACTCCAGTGAATACAAGCCCAGTTGATCCAGTCTTTCTTGATAGGTCAGTCCCGCCATCCCGGGAATCAGTCTGGTGAACCTTCGCTGCACTCCCTCAATAGCAAGAATGTCCTTCCTCAGGTTAGGAGACCAAAACTGTACACAATACTCCAGGTGTGGCCTCACCAATGCCCTGTACAACTGTAGCAACACCTCCCTGCCCCTGTACTCAAATCCCCTTGCTATGAAGGCCAACATGCCATTTGCTTTCTTAACCGCCTGCTGCACCTGCATGCCAACCTTCAATGACTGATGTACCATGACACCCAGGTCTCTTTGCACCTCCCCTTTTCCTAATCTGTCACCATTCAGATAATAGTCTGTCTCTCTGTTTTTACCACCAAAGTGGATAACCTCACATTTATCCACATTATACTTCATCTGCCATGCATTTGCCCACTCACCTAACCTATCCAAGTCGCTCTGCAGCCTCACAGCATCCTCCTCGCAGCTCACACTGCCACCCAACTTAGTGTCATCCGCAAATTTGGAGATACTACATTTAATCCCCTCATCTAAATCATTAATGTACAGTGTAAACAGCTGGGGCCCCAGCACAGAACCTTGCGGTACCCCACTAGTCACTGCCTGCCATTCTGAAAAGTACCCATTTACTCCTACTCTTTGCTTCCTGTCTGACAACCAGTTCTCAATCCATGTCAGTACACTACCCCCAATCCCATGTGCTCTAACTTTGCACATCAATCTCTTGTGTGGGACCTTGTCGAACGCCTTCTGAAAGTCCAAATATACCACATCAACTGGTTCTCCCTTATCCACTCTACTGGAAACATCCTCAAAAAATTCCAGAAGATTTGTCAAGCATGATTTCCCTTTCACAAATCCATGCTGACTTGGACCTATCATGTCACCTCTTTCCAAATGCACTGCTATGACATCCTTAATAATTGATTCCATCATTTTATCCACTACCGATGTCAGGCTGACCGGTCTATAATTCCCTGTTTTCTCTCTCCCTCCTTTTTTAAAAAGTGGGGTTACATTGGCTACCCTCCACTCCATAGGAACTGATCCAGAGTCAATGGAATGTTGGAAAATGACTGTCAACGCATCCACTATTTCCAAGGCCACCTCCTTAAGTACTCTGGGATGCAGTCCATCAGGCCCTGGGGATTTATCGGCCTTCAATCCCATCAATTTCCCCAACACAATTTCCCGGCTAATAAGGATTTCCCTCAGTTCCTCCTCCTTACTAGACCCCCCGACCCCTTTTATAACCGGAAGGTTGTTCGTGTCCTCCTTCGTGAATACCGAACCAAAGTACTTGTTCAATTGGTCCGCCATTTCTTTGTTCCCCGTTATGACTTCCCCTGATTCTGACTGCAGGGGACCTACGTTTGTCTTTACTAACCTTTTTCTCTTTACATATCTATAGAAACTTTTGCAATCCGTCTTAATGTTCCCTGCAAGCTTCTTCTCATACTCCATTTTCCCTGCCCTAATCAAACCCTTTGTCCTCCTCTGCTGAGTTCTAAATTTCTCCCAGTCCCCAGGTTCGCTGCTATTTCTGGCCAATTTGTATGCCACTTCCTTGGCTTTAATACTATCCCTGATTTCCCTTGATAGCCACGGTTGAGCCACCTTCCCTTTTTTATTTCTATGCCAGACAGGAATGTACAATTGTTGTAGTTCATCCATGCGGTCTCTAAATGTCTGCCATTGCCCATCCACAGTCAACCCCTTAAGTATCATTCGCCAATCCATCTCAGCCAATTCACGCCTCATACCTTCAAAGTTAGCCTTCTTTAAGTTCTGGACCATGGTCTCTGAATTAACTGTTTCATTCTCCATCCTAATGCAGAATTCCACCATATTATGGTCACTCTTCCCCAAGGGGCCTCGCACAACGAGATTGCTAATTAATCCTTTCTCATTACATAACACCCAGTCTAAGATGGCCTCCCCCCTAGTTGGTTCCTCGACATATTGGTCTAAAAAACCATCCCTTATGCACTCCAGAAAATTCTCCTCCACCGTATTGCTTCCAGTTTGGTTAGCCCAATCTATGTGCATATTAAAGTCACCCATTATAACTGCTGCACCTTTATTGCACGCACCCCTAATTTCCTGTTTGATGCCCTCCCCAACATCACTACTACTGTTTGGAGGTCTGTACACAACTCCCACTAACGTTTTTTGCCCTTTGGTGTTCTGCAGCTCTACCCATATAGATTCCACATCATCCAAGCTAATGTCCTTCCTAACTATTGCCTTAATCTCCTCCTTAACCAGCAATGCTACCCCACCTCCTTTTCCTTTTATTCTATCCTTCCTGAATGTTGAATACCCCTGGATGTTGAGTTCCCAGCCCTGCTCATCCTGGAGCCACGTCTCCGTAATCCCAATCACATCATATTTGTTAACATCTATTTGCACAGTTAATTCATCCACCTTATTGCGGATACTCCTTGCATTAAGACACAAAGCCTTTAGGCTTGTTTTTTTAACACCCTCTGTCCTTTTAGAATTTTGCTGTACAATGGCCCTTTTTGTTCTTTGCCTTGGGTTTCTCTGCCCTCCACTTTTCCTCATCTCCTTTCTGTCTTTTGTTTTTGCCTCCTTTTTGTTTCCCTCTATCTCCCTGCATTGGTTCCCATCCCCCTGCCATATTAGTTTAACTCCTCCCCAACAGCACTAGCAAACACTCCCCCGAGGACATTGGTTCCGATTCTGCCCAGGTGCAGACCGTCCGGATTGTACTGGTCCCACCTCCCCCAGAACCGGTTCCAATGCCCCAGGAATTTGAATCCCTCCCTGCTGCACCATTGCTCAAGCCACGTATTCATCTGAGCTATCCTGCGATTCCTACTCTGACTAGCACGTGGCACTGGTAGCAATCCCGAGATTACTACTTTTGAGGTCCTACTTTTTAATTTAGCTCCTAGCTCCTTAAATTCATTTCGTAGGAACTCATCCCTTTTTTTACCTATGTCATTGGTACCAACGTGCACCACGACAACTGGCTGTTCTCCCTCCCTTTTTAGAATGTCCTGCACCCTAAGGAAGTGGCCCTAGAAATAGTGGATGCATTGGTGATCATTTTCCAACATTCTATTGACTCTGGATCAGTTCCTATGGACTGGAGGGTAGCTAATGTAACACCACTTTTTAAAAAAGGAGGGAGAGAGAAAATGGGGAATTATAGACTGGTTAGCCTGACATCGGTCGTGGGGAAAATGTTGGAATCAGTTATTAAAAATGAAATAGCAGCGCATTTGGAAAGTGGTGACAGGATCGGTCCAAGTCAGCATGGATTTATGAAAGGGAAATCATGCTTGACAAATCTTCTAGAATTTTTTGAGGATGTAACTGGTAGAGTGGACAAGGGAGAACCAATGGATGTGGTGTATTTGGACTTTCAAAAGGCTTTTGACAAGGTCCCACACAAGAGATTGGTGTGCAAAATTAAAGCACATGGTATTGGGGGTAATGTATTGACGTGGATAGAGAACTGGTTGGCAGATAGGAGGCAGAGAGTCGGAATAAACGTGTCCTTTTCAGAATGGCAGGCAGTGACTAGTGGGGTGCCGCAGGGTTCAGTGCTGGGACCCCAGCTATTTACAATATACATCAATGATTTAGATGAAGAAATTGAATGTAATATCTCCAAGTTTGCAGATGACACTAAGCTGGGTGGTGGTGTGAGCTGTGAGGAGGATGCTAAGAGACTGCAGGGTGACTTGGACAGGTTAGATGAGTGGTCAAATGCATGGCAGATGCAGTATAATGTGGATAACTGTGAGGTTATCCACTTTGGTGCCAAAAACAGGAAGACAGAATATTATCTGAATGACAGATTAGGAAAAGGGGAGGTGCAACGAGACCTGGGTGTCATGGTACATCAGTCATTGAAGTTTGACATGCAGGTACAGCAGGCGGTGAAGAAGGCAAATGGCATGTTGGCCTTCACAGCTAGAGGATTTGAGTATAGGAGCAGGGAGGTCTTACTGCAGTTGTACAGGGCCTTAATGAGGCCACACCTGGGATATTGTGTTCAGTTTTGGTCCCCTAATCTGAGGAAGGACGTTTTTGTTATTGAGAGAGTACAGCGAAGGTTCACCAGATTCCTGGGATGGCAGGACTAACATATGAGGAGAGACTGGACCAACTGGGCTTGTATCCACTGGAGTTTAGAAGAATGAGAGGGGATCTCATAGAAACATATATAGTTCTGACGGGATTGGACAGGTTAGAGGCAGGAAGAATGTTTCCGTTGCTGGGGAGTTCCAGAATCAGGGGTTACAGTCTAAGAATAAGGGGTAAGCCATTTAGGACCGAGAAACTTCTTCACTCAGAGAGTGGTTAACCTGTGGAATTCTCTACCGCAGAAAGTTGTTGAGGCCAGTTCATTAGATATATTCAAAAGGGAGTTAGATATAGCCCTTACGGCTGTAGGGATCAAGGGGTATGGAGATAAAGCAGGAAAGGGGTACTGAGGTTGAATGATCAGCCGTGATCTTATTGAATGGCGGTGCAGGCTCGAAGTGCCGAATGGCCTGCTCCTGCAACTAATTTCTATGTTTCTATGTTTCTAATACCTACGCATCGGCCTGCCTCCAGAGATGGGTGCTCACGTTGTCCGCATACAACTACGCCATCCGCCACAGGCCAGGCACAGAAAACTGCGCCGATGCTCTCTCAGTAGGCTGCCATTGCCCACCATGGGGGTGGAAATGGCGCAGCCCGCAGATCTAGTCATGGTTATGGAAGCATTTGAGAGTGAGCAATCACCCGTCACTGCCCGCAGATCAAAACCTGGACAAGCCAGGACCCCTTATTATCTCTAGTCAAAAGCTGCGTGCTTCATAGGAGCTGGTCCAGTGATCCAGTGGAAATGCAGGAAGAGATAAAGCTGTTCCAGTGGCGCAAAGATGAAATGTCTATACAAGTAGACTGTCTTCTGTGGGGAAATCGAGTAGTGGTCCCCAAGAAGGGCAGAGACACCTTCATCAATGACCTCCACAGTACCCATCCAGGCATCGTAATGATGAAAGCGATAGCCAGATCCCATGTGTGGTGGCCCGATAGCGATGCGGACTTAGAGTCCTGCATTCACAGATGTAATACATGCTCGCAGTTAAGCAATGTACCCAGGGAGGCGCCGCTAAGTTTATGGTCTTGGCCCTCCAAACCGTGGTCTAGGGTACACATCAACTATGCAGGCCCGTTCTTGGGTAAAATGTTCTTTGTGGTCCTAGACGCATACTCCAAGTGGATTGAATGTGAGATAATGTCGCCTATCACATCTGCTGCCACTACTGAAAGCCTGTGGGCCATGTTTGCCACTCACGGCTTACCCGATGTCCTGGTGAGCGACAACGGGCCATGTTTTACCAGTGCTGAGTTCAAAGAATTCCTGACCCATAACGGGATCAAACATGTCACATCTGCCCCGTTTAAACTAGCGTCCAATGGTCAGTCAGAGAGAGCAATGCAAACCATCAAGCAAGGCTTGAAAAGGGTAACTGAAGGCTTACTGCAGACTCGCCTATCCTGAGTCCTGCTTAGCTACCGCACGAGACCTCATTCACTCACTGGGATCCCACCTGCTGAACTGCTCATGAAAAGAACACTTAAGACAAGGCTCTCGTTAGTTCACCCCGATTTACATGAATAGGTAGAGACCGGTCGGTTTCAACAAAGTGCATACCATGATAGCACAATGGTGTCACACGAGATTGAAATCAATGATCCTGTATTTGTATTAAATTATGGACAAGGTCCCAAGTGGCTTCCCGGCACTGTCGTGGCCAAAGAGGGGAAAAGGGTGTTTCGGGTCAAACTTTCAAATGGACTCATTCACCGGAAACACTTGGACCAAATCAAACTCAGATTCACGGACTATCCTGAGCAATCCACCTTGGACCCTACCTTTTTTGATCCCCCAACAAACACACCAGTGGCAACCGGCACCACAGTTGACCACGAAGCAGAACCCATCATCCACAGCAGCCCAGCAGGGCCCAACACACCAGGCATCCCAGCAAGGCCAGCTGCACAGCAGCCCAGCGAGGGCCCAACAAATGATTCAACAACACCAGCTTTCACACCGAGACGATCAACCAGGGCAAGAAGGGCCCCAGATCAACTCACATTGACTTTTTGCGGGGGTGGGGGGGGGGGGGGGAAGTGTTGTTATATATGTAAACTTGTATTTACTCTGTGCAGCCACCAGAGGGCTCATCCATGGGAGTCCCAAGGGATCCCATAATCCCTTGGGAGCACAGGTATTTAAGGATGCTTCAGAGGTTGGAGAGACACTCTGGAGATCTGCTTTAAAAGACTAATGTCACATTTACTTTGAGCTCACAGTGTTCAGTCTGACTCTTTCTCCCTACACAACAGTGATAATGACCATTATGTGATCATTATGTTGATTGAGGGATAAATATTGACCAGGACATCGGGGATAACTCCCCTGCTCTTCTTCAAAATAGTGCCATGAAATATACATCCACCTGAGAGAGCAGACGGAGCCTCGGTTTAACGTCTCATCCGAAAGACAGCACCTTCGACAGTGCAGCACTTCCTCATTGGAGGTTTAGCCTAGAATTTTGTGCTCAATTCCCTGGAGTGTGACTTGAAGCCACAACCTTCTCACTCAAAGGCGAGTGTGCTACTCACTGAGCCACAGTTGACGCAGTCCAGTAAACTCATGATTGTCAGTGATTTTAAAGCGTTATGAAAATGAGCTGTTCATCTTTATTGGCGAAAGAAATGGAGCAGCAGCGCAAAAGTCCCGAGCAATGATGGCATGACATGAGCAACATCGTGAGTGGCTTACCCCATCATTTCCTGGGCGTGGTCCCGGTCTGCAAGATCATCAACGGGCCGGAGCCATTAGAGGGAGCAGCGTGCGGTGGCATAACACTGCAGGGAGCAGCGCGTGCTGCTGCAGGAAGGAGACGGCTGACTGCAGTGCGGGCAGGTACAGCAGGAGCGGCGAGGTCGGGGCGAAGGAGTGGCAAGAGTTCATAGAGGGATATGATCGGGGCCCAGGAGAGGCGAGAGTTCGGGGCCCAGGAGAGGCGAGGGCCCAGGGGCAGCACGGGCCAGCCTACACTGTGATATGTGTGCGCACTAGATCCGTGCAGCAGAGCTGGTCTCCAATCATCTTGGTTAATCCTTGCCACTGGACCCAGACCTAGCTCCGTCAAGTCCATGTGGTGGCTGGTGTGCAACGGCCACCGCACGTTAAAAAATCCACGCCCAGGCATCTTCCACCCTTCAAGATGTAGTTCGGGATCCAGAATATTAGGACCTTCATTGAAACACCTGTGAACTCATCGCTTTTCGCCGTGGAAGCAAGTCATCCTCGATTTGAGGGACTGTCTATGATGAGGTACATTTCCTGGGACGTTTGAGCCATAAAATGGGGCTGGCGGCAGGGAAGATGCATCATTTCAATGGTGCAAGTCTCCAGATAATTCTGGGCCAATCTATCCTAGCCAATTTCTGGTAGGTTCCTGGAGCAGTGCCTTACAGAGAGCAGCACTTGCAGAACATGACTCAAAATCAAACAGTGACACCACAGAAAAGCTACTGAAAATATTGCTCTGTAGCCATGATAAGCAACACTGCCCAAACCCAGCCTCAGTCGACATTTCGGAGAATTCCCTTCATTCAATGCCAAACATGGATAACATTCCCCATTCATATCCTGAAATGTAACTTTTCAAACAGGTACAATCAGGCAATTGGCAGGGCAAGAGCCCCATGTGGGTCCTAATTGTAGAATCCCAGCACTGGCTGATTGCCTCGTCCCTCTGAACACACTGGAATATCTATTTGTTTGCACGTAGCTCCAGTTAATAGTTGTAATTATGCACGTTCAGCGTTTCCTGTATCTCCACACTTGGCAAGCATCAAATTCCCCCCTCCCCAAGCCAATGCCACCACAACGCTTCCTTTCGACCACTCTTGATCCTGCTGGATGAAGGAACAATGCTAACGGTGTATACAGGAGTTAATTAGCAGCTCCTCCAAAGTCTATCAATAATAGATCTTGCGGAGGCTGTTGATTAGCAGACGCAGTGGGTGGGCAGCCCCTTGTATGACAGCATGATTGATTGCTAATCACGCGAGCTTTCCTAACATTCAGTTAAAGCAAATTAAAACACTTTTTATTTTCACCCTTTTAAATTAACAAGGTAAACAGCAGCAGCGTGCCACACAGACTCTCTATTTGCCAAACTGTGTTGGCTGTGGGTAGCTGATGACCATGTACTTTGGGGGACGAGGGTGGTCACTGAGTGTTGCATTAACTGCAGAGAATGAAGGATGAGGGAATTAGAGTAACTCAGTTATATCCTCGCCTTCGACTCTGCTTTTGATAGAGTAACTGTGGCAGTGAGCACCATCAGAGTCACTGCTTTGTCCCTAACTGAGAGCGCAGCCACTTATTAACCCTTTACAGACGGGTATTTGCTGCATGGAAGGCTTTTAAAGAGGCAGCTCCAAGCGTGTGCCATTTTGCCTGCAGTCTATCAGGGTCCAGGCAGGTGCAATCCTTTATAAGCTGTTAAGTAAATCTTTGAAAGCCATTGTCGAGATGCATTTTCTTTAACTTTTCAATGTTTCTTTCAGATGTTTTGTTTGCTCTCCTATTGCTCTAAAGGCACCAGCCTTTTCTGGGGTATGGTTCCACGGGCCCCAGTAACTCTCTACTACCTCGGCAATAGGCATTGTTCACATGCGAGCTCAGAGGCGGGAAAGTGACTATTCAACTGGTTATTCAACATCATCATCATCATAGGCAGTCCCTCGAAATCGAGTAAGACTTGCTTTCACTCTAAATGTGAGTTCTTAGGTGACTGTACAGTCCAATACGGGAATTACAGTCTCTGTGAGACAGGTGGGACAGATAGTTGTTGAAGGAAAGGGTGGGTGGGACTGGTTTTCTGCACACTCCTTCTGCTGCCTGCGCTTGTTTTCTGCACGCTCTCGGCGACGAGACTCGAGGTGCTCAGCGCCCTTCCAGATGCGCTTTCTCTACCTAGGCTGGTCTTTGACCAGGGACTCCTAGGTATCGATGGGCATGTTGCATTTTATCAAGGAGGCTTTGAGGGTATCCTTGAAACATTTCCTCTGCCCAACTGGAGCTCACTTGCCGTGTAGGAGTTCCGAGTAGAGCACTTGCTTTGGGAGTCTTATGTCAGGCATGCGAACAATTTGGCCTGCCCAACGGAGCTGGTCGAGTGTGGTCAGTGCTTCAATGCTGGGGATGTTGGCCTGATCGAAGACTCTAATGTTGGTGCGTCTGTCCTCCCAGGGGATTTGCAGGAGCTTGCGGAGACATCGTTGTTCAACATTCTGGACAGCAACAACAACAACTTGCATTTATATAGGGCCTTTAACTTAGTAAAATGTCCCAAGGCACTTCACAGGAGCGTCATCAAAAAAAATTGGACAACAGCCATGTAAGGCGATATTAGGACAGGTGACCAAAAACTTGATCAAATCGGCAGGTTTTAAGGAACATCATAAAGGAGGAGAGAGAGCTAGAGGGGCAGAGAGGTTTAGGGTGAGAATTCCAGAGCTTTGGGCCTCGGCAGCTGAAGGCACGGCCGCCAATGATGGAGCGATTAAAATCAGGGATGCTCAAGAGGCCAGAATTGGAGGAGTGCAGACATCTCAGAGGGTTGTATAGGGTTGGAGGAGGATCAGAAGTGCGGAACCCTGGCTGTTTTCTCACTTCCCCGGCCTAAGGGAACTGAACGATAGTGACTCACCCATTGCTCTGACTCAGATTAGCTTTCTCAGCACGGACTGGAGACGGAACCATGGACCATTGGGTGTGTTTGGCTCAGCACCCTTCTGAACAGTCTATTTGTTCACTTATTGGGGAGCACCACCGCTCTTCGCAGTAGTTACTGATGGTGAAGTGTTTACCATAGGGCATTTCAGGATCTGATTTCTTTACTATCAGAATTCTGTTGACAAATAAATGCCTACTCCACAACAAAACAACTCGAAGCTCCGTTTTACTGAGGTTTTCTTGTTCATTGCTGCCTAATTCTGAACCAGCCGCAGCGACATTATAATATGTGTTGATCATATTACTATTGTTGCACTGTGATGTCACAGCAACTTCATCATCACATTGTGAAGAGATAGAGGTGACAGAAGATCAGAATTTTTTAAGCGACAGCAAGTCAAAATTCTTTGAAATGGGATATTTCAGAAGTACTTCGGGCTGTTCTTTTAATGATGTACAAGCATTAAGTGACGAAAACAGCAAATGGCCAAATTCCTCTGTTGTGCACCCCCCATTAGCACATCCAGGGGGCGCTAACGGGGTGTGAACCTGTTTCCACCCGGGATGGGGGAGGAGGAGGAGGCACTACCGGCTCGCGTGAAAATGCGCGGGAGTTAGCAGAGGCGCTAACTCGGTAGCACCGCGACCCGCTAATAGCACCCTGGGCGGAAATTGGCCAGCACTCCACGAGCGATGTCAGCGCCAGCCTCGCGGGTCACGGCCCGTTCCGACCTCCGCTCCCGGGGTAGAAGTTAAAGGGGAGGTGTGCTGTGCCGCACGGCAACATTTTGTAGTTTTGGTCGACTCACTGATCGGCCTGTCTTGCTGCTCCGTGGCCTGGTCCGTACTGCCATCGTGCAGCAGGGCAATTTGTCTGGGTGCCGGGCTGCGTCCATGACATCACTCTGCCCTTGTGGCCCAATGGTGGCGATCAGAGGCCCCACAGAGTGTGCAGCAGCCCTCCCATTTAACAGTAGGGAGGGGTGTTGAAACACGTTAGTGCTACGTGTTGCTGATCCCGCCCGAGTAGCAGCCTGGATACCGCTCCAACAGGAAGTGGTGTACGTGACATTGCGCTCCACTTCCTGTGAGGGGCGGTAACCCTAATTTCGCTTCCGGGCTGGGACTTCTGCGCCGGGCACAGAATGTCCGGCCCCAGATGTTCCCGCCCCCAACCGGGCTGATAGCCAATTCGATGCCCAAATATCTGAAATGGAATCAGTTATTTATGAAAGACTTGAAGACTTGCATTTATATAGCGCCTTTCATGACCTCAGGATGTCCCAAAACACTTTACAGCCAACTAAGTACTTTTGAAGTGTAATCACTATAGTAATGTAGAAAAAGTGGCAGGCATTTTGCGCATAGCAAGCTTTCCAAAGCAATAGTGCGATAATGACCAGATGATCTGTTTTAGTGATATTGATTTAGGAATAGATATTGGCCAGGACACCGGGGATAACTCCCCTGCCCTTCTTCAAAATAGTGCCATGGGATCATTTATCTCCACCTGAGCGGGCAGAAGCGTCCTCAGTTTAATGTCTCATCTGAAAAATGACACCTCCGGAGAGCAGCACTCCCTCAGTACTGCACTGGAGTGTCAGCCTAGATTTTGTGTTGCTATATTTAAATCCAACGTAACGTTTCAGATCATGTATGTAAAGGGCTTCCCCCATTGTCAGTGATCTCCTTCTTAGGCGATCCCTCATATCAAGGATGACTTGCTTCCACACCAAAATGTTCACAGATGTTACAATGATGGTCCTGATATTCCAAGGTCCCAAACTACATGTTGAAGGGTGGAAGATGCCTGTGCATGGATTTTTTTAACGTGTGGTGGCCGTTGCATACCAGCCACCACACGGGCTTGACAGAGCTAGGTCTTGGTCCAATGGCAAGGATTAACCAAGACGACTGGAGACCAGCTCTGCTGCACGGACCTAGTGCGCACACATATCGCAGTGTGGGCTGGCCCGTGCTGTCCCTGGGCCCTCGCCTCTCCTGGGCCCCGTTCATGTCACTCTGCAATCTCTCGCTGCTCCTCCGCCCCGACCTCGCTGCTCCTTCGCTCCGACCTCGCCGCTCCTGCTGTACCTGCTCATGCTCCAATCACCGACCTGGATCATGGTGACATCCAATCCAGTCACCCTCCTCCAAGTTGTCACCCTGCTGAACCGGCCCGCGCTGCTCCCTGCAGTGGCACGCCTCCACACCGCTCCTTTTGTGGCCCTGACCTGCGGCTGATGTTCCCTCGCAGGTCGGGGCCGCGCTGTGTGCTGGGGGCCACCACAAAAGGAGCGGCGTGTAGGCGGCCCGGCACACAGTGCGCCCCCAACCTGCAAGGGAACATCATTAACATCACTGTCAGTGATAGCATCTGACTGTGAGCCTTTGGAGATTGGACTGTAGCGGTATCCTAATAATCAGCTGTATGGTGCCAACAAAGGCAAGTTCCGTATCATGTTAACTTCACAGGAGCAGACTGTTAACCAAACAGAAATAAAAGTACAGGCCAAGAAGATTTCAGGTTAGATTCCCAGTCTGTGCTTAGTTTGCTCATCTCGGCCAGGCCAGCAATGGGACACGGCAATTGGCTCTAGAACCCTTGGTTAGGGAATGGAAAAATCAGCTCGGTTTCCTGTCCTGATCACTGCCCAGTGATGGAACGTGTGAATTTGTGGGTGCAGACAGGGTTCTGCTCCACTGTGATATTCCAGTGCTTGAGTACTCTGCTGACACTCACTGTCTTAGCTTGCACATGAAGAATGGTGCTTTGGGTGATATATTGAAGGGCAGCAGATGGATGGAGAACTGTACCTCAATTTAGGTCAGCGCCTTCACGAGAGGGGATCGGGGTGGGGGAATAAATGGAAGAGAAGCAAATAGAAATGCAGTTTTGAAAACTTAGCGGCAACTCTTAAAACATTTTCTCAGTTCTCCTCCCAGACAATGTTGATGATGTTGCCTGTTTCTTTTTGCCCTCTGCTGATTGAACTTGGACAGTACTGTATGTCAGGATGTGCCTCAACCCAGGCTGCCTGGGATTAGTTGTTCTATTCTGACCGTGTTTATCACTTAACTGAAATAACTTCGGCCACACAGCAGCAACTTTACGACGTCTTAGAGGGAACCTCCAAAGTCAAACAGTTTTCTCATGACACCATAAAAAGGAATTTAAGTCCCATCCACATAATCAAACAAATCGAACCCTGAGTTTAATGGAATTTCATCCCAACAGATTAAACATTTCAAGTTTTTTTTGAGGAAAACCGCTTGACATTATTCCAGTTAACACAGGCCCTAACTGTAAAAGAGCAATGGCTGGAGCAAGACACAACTCATTAACCAGAGGCTGGAGGAGGTCACTTGTTTTCTGCCGACAGATCAGCAAATAATTATTAAGTCCACTGATGGCCCATTGGCAGACAGCGTCCTCCCTTGTTCAATCCTCAGTCTATGTCGAGTTGGCTGGTTTCAACCAGGGCCACAGCTGGGGTGCTACATTTGCCCTCAGTGCTCCTGGCTTGGGGATGGGGAAGGGACCTATTACCAATAGTGAACACTTCTGGAAAGTGCCATGTCCGTGGAAGCCAGTTGAAGACATGGTGGGCTTGGCTTTGCGGTCCCCATGCTGGAATAGAAGTAAAGAAAGACTTGGATTTATATAGCGCCTTTCATGACCACTTCTCAAAGCACTTTACAGCCAATGAAGTACTTTTGAAGTGTAGTCACTTTTGTAATGTAGGAAACGCGGCAGCCAATTTGCACTCAGCAAGTTCCCACAAACAGCAATGTGATAATGACCAGATAATCTGTTTCTTTTTGGTATGCTGATTGAGGGATAAATATTGGCCAGGACACCGGAGATAACTCCCCTGCTCTTCATTGAAATAGTGCCATGGGATCTTTTACGTCCACTTGAGAGAGCAGACGGGGCCTCAGTTTAACGTCTCATTCGAAAGGCAGCACCTCTGTACAGTGCAGCACTTCCTCAGCAGTAGATTTTTTTGTGCTCAAGTCCCCGGAGTGGGACTTGAACCCACAACCTTCTGACCCAGAGGCGAGAGTGCACAGCTTACACTCGAGCCTGTTGATACTCGCTGTGTAGGCTCACACATGAATAGCCATGTTGACACGGTGCTGAGGCAGGCCAGCTTTCGTAGACTCTCGGGAAATCAAGGGATATGGGGATCAGGCGGGAACGTGAAGTTGTGGTCGAAGATCAGCCATGATCTTATTGAATAGCTCGAGGGGCCGTATGGCCTACACCTGCTCCTAATTCTTATGATCTTAGGTTCTTATGAAGCATATGAGGGGGAGAAGGGCACAAAATATATGAACGACAATATCTACAGACGGGAGCGTTGTGACTCACTGAGGCAGCCAAAGTTCGTCATCTTAATAAAATTACTGCCCCTGCCAAGGAGCGCAATGATGTCAAAAGAACTGAAGTGTGGGCATTACAAAAATAAAAACAGTGGCACTCAAAATTCAGTACATTTACCTCGGGGAGATCAAAATTGAGTTCCTGGCTAATTTTGCTCTCAGGCTGCTTAGTGTAGTGAGTGCTGTCCAATGGGACCGTTCAGGGAAACACCACCTTCCTGTGGCTGTGAGTTTCTTCTTCAGTCAGCCTTTGACAAAGCCTCTGCCACATTTCCATTCATTCCTCGTTTCGTAATCTGGATAAAAGGCTGACCTTGATTCTCTCAGCTGCAGGCTCCTTGGCCCGAGGAGGCCCAGGTGAGTTGAAACCAATGGGACTCAGCCCCTGGGAAGTGCTGTCTGTAATCCAGCACAGCCACCTCTTTATCACTCCATCCAGAATTAGAGAAGTCACAGAAATACCGTGCCACTAATGTTCTGTTCTGTAAAGAGTAAAGCTGGATAGAAGAAAGAAAATAGAGAAAGAAATATTGTGGAAACAGTACAGTACAGTGCCAAGAGAGGGATGCAAATTACATAGAAATTATAACATGAAAACTGGCCATGCAGGCCATGAGCAATAGTCCTCAAGGTCTGTTCCCATGCCCCTTTAATCCTCTTTCTGTCTAACCTATCTAACCTATACCTATACTGCAATTTTATTTCCATTCTTACCTATACAGGTTGAACCTCCCTTGTCCGGCACCCTGGGGACCTGGCCTGTGCCACATAAGGGACTTTGCCGGACGAGGGGAGGTCACGTTAAATTGGATGGTACAGGTATTGAGCAAGGGGATATCGGGGCTGGCTGGCTTGGGGCTGGGAATGCTGCAGAGAAATTTTGGGGGGGTGGGGGGGGGGTAGTGGCGGTGGATTGCGGGGTCAGGCCATCGATTGCAGGAGTCGGCAACGAGGAAGGACTTCAATTTGTTCAATTTGTTCATGTTGGAGTTCTGCGCATGCGCCACCTGGTGGCCGGGAATGGTGCCGGACGAGGGGTGGTTCTGGATAATGGAGTTCTGGATAAGGGAGGTTCAACCTGTACCTGTTCTCAGCCAGCCACATTGTGTGATGCAAAGGAATCCCGATCAAGTGAAAGGGTGGAAGCACATGCAGTTGTATCATTGTGAAGTGTTTATTATTCTTTGGATTATATGCCCTGTAAAATTCTCAAACTTATTTTCAAATCCCTCCATTGCCTCACCCCTCCCTACCTCTGTAATCTCCTCCAGCTCCACAACCCCCCAAGATGTCTGCGCTCCTCTAATTCTGCCCTCCTGAGCATCCCTGATTATAATCGCTCAACCATTGGTGGCCGTGCCTTCTGTTGCCTAGGATAAAAGCTCTGGAACTCTCTGCCTAAACCTCTCCGCCTCTCTACCTCTCTTTCCTCCTTCAACATGCTCCTTAAAACATACCTCTTTGACCAAGCTTTTGGTCACCTGCACTAATTTCTACTTATGTGGCTTGGTGTCAAATTTTTATCTCATAATACTCCTGTGAAACGCCTTGGGACGTTAAAGGCGCTATATAAATACAAGTTGTTGTTGTTGTAATGTTACGACTGCATACAGTGTACTTTTACTTCAGTGTTGCTTAATTTATATTGACTGATAGTTCTATTTCTTAGCATGAAAAATCAACAGAACAGAAAAGATGGCAGCCAATGGACCTTC
This sequence comes from Pristiophorus japonicus, assembly GCF_044704955.1. Taxonomy (NCBI): domain Eukaryota; kingdom Metazoa; phylum Chordata; class Chondrichthyes; family Pristiophoridae; genus Pristiophorus; species Pristiophorus japonicus. Next base: position 214,808,395 of record NC_091984.1, on the reverse strand, counting down.
TTCAGTCAACCAATTGCCTAGTTTGAAGCCAACAAATTGTTCAGCTGAAATATGGGCTGAATCTCACGCAAAGATCTTGATTTTCTTTGTGCTCTTTATACAATGAGTGATTTTTTTTCCCAGCAGTTAAGAGGTTAGGTTTTCTGCCTGTTTCAGCCCTCATCACCTGATGTGTATCAGCCTGAGTCACCTGTGCATTCAGCAGATGTTGTCTCCGCGGAGTGAGACAGCACCTAACCTCAGGAAATGATGATTCAGAATCCTTCCAATAGTCAACAGACAAAATTGCTTGTGACAGATGCTCTAGGTAATGTTCCTCTCATTCTTTCTTCTCACGCTGAGGGCTTCATGAGAATTTTGACATGTTTTTCAGTTCATTTGAAGTGTGATGTCTGCAGGAAGTTTGGAACCATTATAAGAACATAAGAACTTAAGAAATAGGAGCAGGAGTAGGCCATATGGCCCCCTCGAGCCTGCTCCGCCATTCAATAAGATCATGGCTGATCTGATCATGGTCTCAGCTCCAGTTCCCTGCCCGCTCCCCATAATCCCTTATCCCCTTATCATTTGAGAAACTATCTATTTCTGTCTTAAATGTATTTAATGTCCCAGCTTCCATAGCTCTCTGAGGCAGCGAATTCCAGATGCACAACCCTCTGAGAGAAGAAATTTCTCCTTATCTCAGTTCTAAATGCGGCCCCTTATTTTAAGATCATGCCCTCTAGTTCTAGTTACCCCCACCAGTGGAAACATCCTCTCTGCATCCACCTTGTCAAGCCCCCTCATAATCTTATACTTTTCGATAAGATCACCTCTCATTCTTCTGAATTCCAATGAGTAGAGGCCCAACCTACTCAACCTTTCCTCATAAGTCAAACCCCTCATCCCCAGAATCAACCTAGTGAACCTTCTCTGAACTGCCTCCAAAGCAAGCATATCCTTTTGTAAATATGAAAATCAAATCTGCACGTAGTATTCCAGGTGTGCCCTCACCAATACTCTGTACAGCTGTAACAAGACTTTCCTGCTTTTATACTTCCCTTTGCAATAAAGGCCAAGATTCCATTGGCCTTCCTGATCACTTGCTGTACCTGTATACTATCCTTCGGTGTTTCATGCACAAGTACCCCAAGGTCCCGCTGTATTGCAGCACTTTGCAATCTTTCTCTATTTAAATAATAACTTGCTCTTTGATTTTTTTCTGCCAATGTGCATGACCTCACACTTTCCAACATTATATTCCATCTGCCAAATTTTTGCCCACTCACTTAGCCTGTCTATGACCTTTTGCAGCTTTTTTGTGTCCTCCTCACACATTGCTTTTCCTCCCATCTTTGTATCATCAGCAAACTTGGCTACGTTACACTCAGTCCCTTCTTCCAAGTCATTAATATAGATTGTAAATAGTTGTGGTCCCAGCACTGATCCCTGCGGCACCCCACTCCTTACTGATTGCCAACCAGAGAATGAACCATTTATCTCAGCTCTCAGTTTTCTGTTTGTTAGCCAATCTTCTATCCATGCTAATATATTACCCCCAATCCCGTGAACTTTTATCTTGTGCAGTAACCTTTTGTGTGGCACTTGGTCAAATGCTTTCTGGAAGTCCAATTACACCACATCTACTGGTTCCCCTTTATCCACCCTGTCCGTTACATCCTCAAAGAATTCCAGCAAATTTGTCAAACATGACTTCCCCTTCATAAACCCATGCTGTCTCTGCCTGACCAAATTTTGCTTTTCTAAATATTCTGTTACTGCTTCTTTAATAATGGACTCCAACATTTTCCCAACCACAGATCTTTGGCTAACTGGTCTATAGTTTCCTGCGTGTTGTCTGCCTCCTTTTTTGAATAAGGGCATTACATTTGCAGTTTTCCAATCTGCTGGGACCTCCCCAGAATCCATGGAATTTTGGTAAATTACAACCAATGCATCTACAATCCCTGCTGCTACTTCCCTTAAAACCCTAGGATGCAAACCATCAGGTCCAGGGGATTTATCTGCCTTTAGTCCCATTATCTTACTGAGTACCACCTCCTTAGCGATTGTGATTGTGTTAGGTTCCTCCCCCCCTATAGCCCCTTGACTATCCATTATCTTCAATCTTCATCAGCTTTAGATAAAGGGCTAAGATAGTATAGACCAATATCTCTATAATTAGTTGTTCTTTAACAACACATCGAAGGAGAAATTTCCTTGGTCAGAATCAGATCTCCCCAGAAGGTAGCCTTGCACCCCATAAATTACACTGGATAACAGCTCCTTCATTATCAGAGAGCGGCTATTAAGCATAAAATAATTTTCAGGTACAGGAAAAAGCATTACGCCCAATATGCCTATACATTTTTGACAGAACTCATCCCCATCTACCCATCATCTCTTTCTAATCCTCAATCTCTTTTTACACTCTGGATTAATTTATACTGTCTGCTTCAATGACGTTCCCTTTTCTCTGTGTTATTTGGACCTTTCACCATAATGAACAATTTTCTCGGATCAACTTGATCAGTTCCTTTCATTATCTTGAATATTTCAAGAAGATCTCTTTAATGTCTTCTCTTTTCCAAAAAAACTAAAATTAACTTCCGTAGGGGTTGAAATTTGAGGCGGTGTCACTGACTGAGTGCTGGTTTTAAACCTAGGCGGTCGGTGCCGCCTCAAACTGCAAAATTCAGTTTTGACGCCCAAAGATGAGAGAGCAGCACTAAAAGTGGTGTTGCACACTCATCCTCGGGTGGTACGTCTTGTCGCCACGAAATTTCCAGGCAGCCCAGCAACCCGGTCGCCGTCGCCGGTAAGGACATAGCCCACCCTCTCTGGTGGCAATGGGTGGCATTAAAAAATGAATTTCGACCCCTTAATCTTTGGTCAGATGTAGCACTCTTGCCTCTGAGTGAGAAGATTGTGGGCTCAAGTCCCACTCCAGAGACCTGAGCACCCAATCTGGGTTGACACATCAGTACAGTTCTGAGCGAGTGCTGCACTATCGGAGGTGCCATCTTTTGGATGAGATATTAAACCAAGGCTCTGCTTACACTCTCAGGTGGATGTAAAAGATCCCATGGCACTATTTGAAGATCAGGGGAGTTAGCCTCAGCATCCTGGTCAATATTTATCTCACAACCAACATCACAAAACAGATAATCTGATCAATATCTCATTACTGTTTGTGGAACTTGCTGCCACATTTTCCAACATTATAAGAGTGACTGCACTTCAAACAAAAAGTACTGTGTTGACTATTGATTGCTTTGGGACATCCTGAGTCCGTGAAAGACACTATATAAATCCTTTTTTTTTCTTTCTTTCTTTCTCTCTCTCTCTTTATCTCTCTCTCTCTCTCTTTATTTCTCTCTCTCTTTTCTTGTCTGCCCCTGGAAAAACTCTCTCACAACTCTACTTACAAACTCCCAACTCTCCAGCCTTTGGCCCTTCATTCACTGTGACATTTCTGCAGCCATCGATCTGCTCAACCACACCCTCACAACCACCTTTGGTTTCCTAGTCCCTATCAAAGCCATTACTCTCTCTCACCCTGGCCATTCTCCCTGGTACGGCCCATATCTTTGCTCCCTTAAATCCAAGGGACGCAGACTTGAACGGATGTGGCGGACAACTAGTTTAACCATTCACCGCTGTGGCTGGACCACGTAAAGCATTACTCTTTTCCGCCAAAACTGCTCACTATTCCAGGACCATTCTGGAATGCAAAGATAACCCCCGGCTACTATTTTCTACTGTTAACCGTACTCTTACACCCCTCTCCGCAGTCTCCTCCACACTCACCAACAAGTGCGAGGAGTTATGGAATTATTTGTCTCTAAGATTGAGACCATGCGATCAGCTGCTTCTGTGAGTTGCCTTCCTTCCCCTACCCACCGGGCCAAACTTCATCTAAGGTCCCCCCCCCCCTGCCCTAGCCCTGAACTCGCATCTTTCTCCGTTTCTCTCTGATCTCCCCTCTTGACATCTCCATGCTCATCTTGTCCATGAGACCCACTTCCTGCTCCCTAAATTTCTGACTACCCAACTTCCTTTTCTGGTTCACATGTTAGCCGACATTGTTAACGGTTCTCTCTCCTCAGGTAATGTCCACCTTTCCCTCAAATCTGCCGTCATCACCCCTCTCCTCAAAAAAACAGCTCTTGACCCCTCTATCCTTGCAAACTATTGCTCCATCTCCAACCTCCCTTTTCTCTCCAATGTCCTTGAATAGGTTGTTGCCTCCTAAATCTGTGCCCATCTTTTCTGCAATTCCATGTTTGAATCTCTTCAATACGGTTTCTGCCCCTGCCACAGTACCAAAACGGCTCTCATCAAAGTCACAAATGACATCCTTTGTAATTGTGACAAAGACAAACTATCCCTCCTCAGCCTTCTCAACCTGTCTGCAGCCTTTGACATGGCTGACCTCTTTATTCTGATCCAACGCCTCTCCACCATCATCCAGCTGGGTGGGACTGGAGTCGCCTGGTTCCATTCTTATCTATCTAATTGTAGCCAGAAAATCACTTGCAATGGCTTCTTTGGGGTCCACCAAGGATCTATCCTTGGCCCCCTCCTATTTCTCATCTATATGCTGCCCCTCAGCAACATCATCTGAAAACACGGCGTCAATTTCCACATATATGCTGACAACACCCACCATCTCTCTCTCTCACCCTAATGATCTCTAAATTGACACACTGGTTGTTCGACATCCAGTTCTGAATGAGCAGCAATTTTCTCCAATTAAATATTGGGAAGACCGAAGCCATTCTCTTTGGGCCCTTCCGCAAACTGCGTTCTCTAGCCACTGACTCCATCTCTCTCCCTGCCATTTGTCTGAGGCTGAACCAATCTGTTCGCAACCTTGGTGTCATATTTGACTCTAAAATACCTTCGGCTACCTAGGCCCTAAGCTCTGGAACTCTCCCGAAACCTCTTCACCTCTCCACCTCTCTTTCTTCTTTTAAGACGCTCCTTAAAGCCTACCTCTTTGACCAAGCTTTTGCTCAAAGCTGATGTGGCTCAGTGTCAATTGTTTTGTCTTATAACACACCTGTGAAGCGCCTTGGGACGTTTTACTATGTTAAAGGTGCTATATAAATACAAGTTGTTGTGTTTGTGTTTTTTTAAAATTAAGAGCATGTGCTTCATCTCTCTCTGTACCTTAATCTTACTCCCTATATCTCCAAGAACAACAACTTTAATATGCACAATGCATTTAATGTAGGAAACCATTCCAAGGTGCGTCATAGAGGCGGAGTCAACAAATGGACATCACGCCAAAGAAATTAGGAGGGGGCACTGCAAGCTTGGACAATGATGTGGATCTTAAGGAGGGTCTTAATGGAGGAGAGGGAGGGAATTCCAGTGTGTGGAGCCTGGGCGGCTGAAGGCATGGGTACTAATGGGGCGACAGGAGGAGGAATGTGCAAGAGGTGAGAGTCAGGGAAGGAGATTAACGAGTTAGGGAGGTGGTAAGGCCAAGAGAGATTTAAACATGGGAATTTTAAATTTGAGGCATTGGCAACCAATGTCTATCAAGTGAGGATAGGAGTGATGTGTGAGCATTACTTGGTATGGGATAGAATACAGGCAGCAGAGTTTTGGGCGAGCTGATGTTTACCGAAGATGGTTGACGGGAGGCCAACCAGAAGAGCTTGAGACTGGAGTTGACAAAGGCATGGATGAGGATTTCCACGACAGATGGGCTAAGATAGGGGCGGAGATGGCGATGTTGTGGCAGTGGAAGTAGGTGGTCCTTGTGATGGAGAGGATATGGTGTGGAAGCCCAACACTGGCTTGAACAGACTGGCTAAGCTTGAGACATTGGCTGGAGAGGGGCAAGGAATTTCTGAAAGGGGAACAGAATTCATGGCAGGAGCTTTGGTCTTCCCATTTTTTAGCTGCAGGAAATTGCAGCTCGTCTAAGATTAGATATTGGACAAGTAGTCTGACAACACAAATGTGTTATCTATTTAACCCCTTGTAACCTGTATTACACTACCACCAGAGGGCCTACCTGTTGCTGTCCCAAGGGATCCCAGCATTCCTTGGGAGCACGGTATATAAGCAGGCCACCCACGAGGTGCCTGCACTCGGGAGTCGCATTAAAGGAGCTAAGGTCACACTTGCTCATTGTACACAGTACCCAGATTCAGCTTTTATTATGAGCTTAACAACTGGCGATGAGGTAACAAACAACCGCGCGAAAATGCAAAGAACAGTTGGTATCCTGGAGAAGTTCTCAGAAGGGGATGATTGGGAGGCCTTCATGGAGAGACTCGACCAATACTTTTGTGACCAACGAGTTGAAAGGGGATGAGAACGCTGCCAAATGAAGGGCGATCTCCTAACTGTCTGTGGGGCAACAACCTATGGCCTCATGAAGAATCTCCTGGCTCCGACAAAACTAACAGAGAAATCCTATGATGAATTGTGTACACTGGTCTGGGAGCACCTAAACCCTAAGGAAAGCTTTTTGATGGCGAGATATCGGTTCTACACATGTCAACGATCGGAGGGCCAGGAAGTGGCGAGCTATGTCACTGAGCTAAGGCGCCTCGCAGGACATTGTGAATTTGGGGAATTCCTAGAACAAATGCTCAGAGACTTTTTTGTACTGGGCATTGGCCATGAGAAAATCCTTTGCAAACTGTTGACTGTAGAAACTCCGAATCTAAGTAAAGCCATAACGATAGCCCAGGCATTTATGTCCACCAGCGACAACACCAAACAGATTTCGCAGAATAAAGAAGTTTCGGCCAGTACAGTGCATAAAGTAACGTTGGTTTCGAGCAGAAATATACATGGCAGAACATACACACCGGCTGCTGCTACACAACCTCAGATGACCCAGAGTCCGCCATCAATCATTAATGCGAGGCATTTAACACCTTGTTGGCGCTGTGGAGGTGATCATCGGCACCATCAATGCCGCTTCCAGCACTATGCGTGCAACGGTTGCAGATCAATGGGACACCTCCAACAAATGTGCAGGTGAGCTGCAAACCCTGCAAACCACCATGTTGCAGAGGAAAATCGATCCACTGGGGATCAGGCTGAATTGGAGACTCGTACCGAGGAGGCAGAAGTGTATAGAGTACACACATTCACTATGAAATGTCCACCAATAATGCTGAAAGTTGAACTGAACGGAATTCCAGTATCTATGGAACTGGACACGGGTACGAGTCAGTCCATAATGAGTAAAAAGGCCTTCAACAGGCTGTGGGGCACACAGGCCCATGCTCAGCCCCATTCACACCAAACTAAGGATTTACTCCAAGGAACTAACCCCTGTAATTGACAGTGCAGAAGTCAAAGTCTCCTATTACGGAGCAGTACACAAACTCCTGCTGTGGATTGTGCCAGGGGACGGCCCCACATTGTTTGGCAGAAGCTGGCTGGGAAAAATCCGCTGGAACTGGGACGACATCTGAATGCTTTCGTCCGTTGACGACGCCTCATATGCCCAGATTCTAAGCAAGTTCCCATCGTTGTTTGAGCCAGGCATTGGAAGCTTCTCGGGGGCGAAAGTGCAGATCCATTTGGTTCCTGGTATGCGACCCATCCACCACAAGGCACGGGCGGTACTGTACATGATGAGTGAGAAAGTAGAAATTGAGCTGGACAGGCTGCAGCAAGAAGGCATCATCGCGCCGGTGGAATCCAATGAGTGGGCTAGTCCGATTGTCCCAGTACTCAAAGAGGACTGCACAGTTAGAATTTGCGGGGACTATAAAGTAACGATTAACCGTTTTTCGCTACAGGACCAGTACCCGCTACCCAAGGCAGATGACCTATTTGCAACCCTGGCTGGAGGGAAGATGTTCACCAAGCTGGACCTGACCTCGGCCTACATGACGCAGGAGCTGGAGGAGTCTTCGAAAGACTTCAGCTGCATCAACACGCACAAAGGTCTGTTCATCTATAACAGATGCCTGTTTGGGATTCGGTCGGCCGCAGCAATCTTCCAACGGAACGTTGAGAGCCTGCTAAAGTTTGTTCCTCGCACTATGGTTTTCCAGGATGACATACTGGTTACAGGTCGGGACACCATTGAGCACTTGAAGAATCTGGAAGAGGTTCTTAGTCGGTTGGATCGCGTGGGGCTCAGGTTGAAATGCTCGAAGTTTGTTTTCCTGGCGCAGGAGGTCGATTTCTTGGGAAGAATAATCACAGCAGACAGTATCAGACCCACCGACACCAAGACGGAGGCCATCAAGAACACGCCGAGACGACAGAACGTGACGGAGCTGCGGTCGTTCTTGGGACTCCTTAACTATTTTGGTAATTTCTTACCTGGGTTAAGCACCCTGCTAGAACCCCTACATGCGCTACTGCGCGAGGGAGATGACTGGGTATGGGGGAATTCATAAGAGGCTGCCTTTAAGAAAGCCAGAAATCTGTTGTGTTCAAACAAACTGCTTGTCCTGTATAACCCTTGTAAAAGATTAGTGTTAGCTTGCTACGCTTTGTCATATGGGGTCGGGTGTGTGTTACAACAGGCTAACGAATTGTGGATCTTGCAACCAGTCGCGAATGCTTCCAAGAGTTTGTCCAAGGCTGAAAGGGCCTACAGCATGATTGAAAAAGAGGCTCTGGCGTGCATTTAATGCCTCTGCCCGCATCCAAAGATGGGTGCTCACGCTGTCGGCATACAACTATGTAATCTGCCACAGACCGGGCACAGAGAACTGCGCAGATGCTCTCAGCAGGCTGCCATTGCCCACCACCTGGGTGGACATGGCACAGCCAGCGGACTTGCTCATGGTCATGGAGGCACTCGAGAATGAAAATTCCCCCGTTACGGCCTGCCAGATCAGGACCTGGACCAGCCAGGATCCTTTTTTGTCCTTGGTAAAAAAAACTGTGTCCTCCATGGGAGCTAGTCCAGTGTCCCAGCGTAGTTGCAGGAGGCGATTAAGCCGTTCCACAGGCGCAAAGACGAAATGTCCCTGCAGGCAGACTGTCTGTTGTGGGGCAATCGCATGGTCTTGCCCAAGAAAGTCAGAGATACGTTCATTTGTGAACTGCACAGTACCCACCCGAGCATTGTAATGATGAAAGCCATAGTCAGATCCCATGTGTGGTGGCCTGGCATCAACTCAGATTTAGAGTCATGTGTGCGCCAGTGCAACACTTGCTCTCAGCTGAGCAATGCACCCAGAGAGGCACCGCTAAATTTGTGGTCCTAGCCCTCCAAACCGTGGTCAAGGATCCACATGGACTATGTGGGCCCATTTCTAGGCACAATGTTATTGGTTGTCGTGGATGCTTACTCAAAATGGATTGAATGTGCGATAATGTCTGTAAGCACGTCCACGGCCACTATTGAAAGCCTACAAGCCATGTTTGCCACGCCTGATGTCCTAGTCAGCGACAATGGGCTGTGCTTCACCAGCGCTGAATTCAAAGAATTCATGACCCGCAATGGGATCAAACACATCATATCTGCCCCGTTCAAGCCCGCATCCAGCGGCCAGACCATCAAGCAAAGCTTGAAACGCGTGTCGGAGGGCTCCCTGCAGATCCAGTTGTCCCGAGTGCTGCTCAGCTACCGTACCAGACCCCATTCACTCACTGGGATTCCCCCAGCCAAGCTGCTCATGAAAATGGCACTAAAAAGAAGGCTCTCTCTTGTCCACCCTGATCTCGTGGAGGGCAGGCAGCATTAACAAAGTGAGTACCATGAACGCGCAAATTTGTCATGCGATATTGAGATCAATGATCCTGTGTTTGTGCTCAATTATGGACATAGTCCCAAATGGCTCACTTGCACGGTCACAGCCAAAGAGGGGAATAAGGTGTTTCAGGTCAAATTGGCCAATGGACAAATGCACAGAAAACATTTGGACCAAATCAGATTGCGGTTCACCAACATCTACGAGCAACCCGAAGAAGACACCACCAACTTTGACCCTCCAACACACACACGAGTGGCAACTGACATCATGTTTGACCACAAAGCCGAACTCACCATCCCCAGCAGCCCGGCAAGGCTGGCTGCCCAACAGCCCAGTGAAGAACTAACCAACTCACCCACACCCACATTTGTACTGAGACGATCGACAAGGGAGCAAAAAGCCCCAGATCGTCTCACCTTGTAAATAAGAGTACTGTTAACTTCACGGGGAAGTGATGTTATGCATTTAACCCCTTGTAACCTGTAGTACACTACTACCAGAGGGCCTATCTATTGCAGTCCCAAGGGATCCCAGCAACCCTTGGGAGCACGGTACATAAGCAGGCAACCCATGAGGTACCTGCACTCGGGAGTCGCATTAAAGGAGCTAAGATCACACTTGCTCATAGTACTCAGTTTCAGCCTTTATTATGAGCTTAACAAAATGGGTCAAGGGAAGTGGTGGAGATGCAGAGCTGGGTGTCGTCAGCATACATCCCTAATCTGACCCCGTGTCTGCGGATGATGTTGCCAGTGGGCCGCATGTAGATGAGAAAAAGAAGAGGACCAAAGATAGATCCTCGGAGGACTCCGGTGATGATGATGAGAGAGCAGGAAGAGAAGCCCTGTGCTGGAGATACTCTGGCTACAATGGGATAGATAAGACTGGAACTAAGGGAGGGCAGTGCCACGAAGCTGAACAATGGGCGAGAAGTGTAGAAGGAAGATAGTGAGGTTGACCGTAACAAAGGTTGTAGAGAAGTCAAGGAGGATGAGGAGAGATGGTCACAGTCACAGAATGCTGTTGGACAGATTCAAATTGGGAGATGTGGGAAAGATGGGCATGGATTTGAGAAGCAACAACATGTTCAATGATCTTGAAGAAGAACAGGAGGTTGGAATTGGGGTGGTAGTTTGCAAGGACACCGGGGTTGTCTGTTATTTTTGAGGAGGAGGTAATAACAGCGATTTTGAAACTGAGAGGAAGAGTACCTGAGGAGAACAAACCATATACAATGTCAGCGAACTCTGGAATCAGGGAGGGAAGCTTGGTGGTTTAGTAGTTTAGTGGGAATGTGATCAAGGGAGTAGGAGGAAGGGCTCATGGAAGAGATGAGCTTAGTGAAGATGATAGAGAAGCTAGAGGGAGAGATGTGGGTTCAGGGCTAGGGAAGGGGTAGCCTGGGGAAAGTTTAGTATAGATGGCAAAGTTCAGGGGTGGTGTGAGGGAGCTGCAGAGGTGGCTGCACAGATGGCCTCAATTTTGGTGACAAAGTAGTCCATGAGCTCGTCACACTTGTTGGAGGTGAGGCTAGAAGGGGCAGTAAAGAGGGATTTATGGAGATGGTTGGAAATGGGGAAAAAAAGCCAGGGTTTATCTTTGTTCTCCAGCAGGGTCCTGGAGTCGTGAGCAGTTTTGGCAGAGAGAGTGAGGCCTGATAACTCTTGGTGTGGTCCAGCCAAATCTGATGATGGATTGCTAAACCAATTTTGTGCCAGATCCACTCAAGTGAGTGTCCCTGGGACTTGAGGGAGCAAAGATAAAGCCAGATCGTGGTATGAGCGGGATGGGGGACAGTAAAAATCTCTCTCACAAATTATTCAACTTTCAACCGAGGAAGGATTAACACATAGGCCTACTCATGTCAAGGGACCCCAGCCAAATATGGGTTCCCAGTACAGCCCACCACAATGCAGAAAACTGCATGCTGCAACTGCTTCTGTTTCATTGAAGTGTAGTCTATTGCAATTTGATTTGCTTTATTATCAATACAGTGTGGTCCCCTTTCTTCATGCATTTTACGACATGCTTGAGGTTTAATGGATTGGCTGGGTTGTGCGGGGCTTTGAATGTTTCTGCTGCCAAGGGCCCAGAGAATTCATAATCTGGCTCTACATGCAACATAAGGACAGAGTCTGAGAGTCACAGAGTTGAGTTTATTTTCATTGGGAAAACAGAAAATTATGGGAGATGTAATCCTGCTCTTTAAAATGCTGAAAGCCATAGATAATGTAAATATAAACATTACATTTAATTTTAATTCAAACTGTTGGCATTCAATTAGAAGCCACAAAGTTAAAATGAACAAGCCGCAAGTGAGACCAGTGATTAGGAGATGTTTTCCCCCACGGAGTAGTGGATATATGGAAGTGACTCCCAGCAAAATACAGTTGAGGGTGGGCTGATTAACGCCTTCAAACTGGAGATAGATAGATACCTGGTTTGGCACTGGTATGACTGAGATGATCACAGACTCCCTGGAACATTATTCTGTACTGCCGGGGAATGTTGTCGGGAGGGCACCAGCCAAATTAAGCAATAGGAAGGTGACGATTGTTTCCTTCGGGAATTAAGGAATTTTTTTGTTGACAGAAATTTCCCTCAGGAGTTTAATTGTGTGAAGTAGAGTCCATGATGGGGCAGATTGTACATGATCTGTGGAAGAAGTGGCTTGGTAGCTCAAATAATTATTTTATGTTTTTATCAGAAGTATCACACATAGGAAGGAAAATAGGAAAAAGCCGTTCATCCCCTCAAGCCTGTTCCGCCATTCAATTAGATCATGGTGGATCTGTATTTTAACTCCATCTACAAGCCTTGATTCCGTAGCCCTTGATACCCTTGCCAAACAAAAACCTATCAATCTCAGTTTTGAAATTTTCAATTGACCGAGCCTCAATAGCTTTTTGGAGGAGAGAGTTCCAGATCCACACCTTATGATGTTGCTGCGCAGACCATCTTTACAAATAAGTTGTCTTGCTGCACTTCTATTTCGACATATGCCAGGATCCTGTCTATGTGATTTTACTTACAAGTCAAAAGAAATCATGCGGGTAATAATTGTATTATGTAATTATCGCGTGTTGTTGTATTTCCCAGAGGAGCTGAGAACATTCACCTTGGTCAGCTGAGTAATAATTAGAAGTATATCCCACGCAAAGCTTGACACATAATGGATCCCTTCGATCCTCAAAGGCTTGAAAGCCACTTTTAGTGTCACGTTAGCGTTGTTCCCCTCTGTCAATGGATTATTCCACTGGTGATGTCATACATCTACAAGTGCGATTGAAAGCCCCAAAAGGCAACAAAAATTAATGAACCAAAAAACAAGTTGATGAATGACTATAATAAAATGGGAAAGGAAAGTTTTCCAGCCAACTAGTAAAAAGGGAGACTAACTCCTACAGGCCAGGCTATCCACACATTTCGTGTGGGTGAGTAAATCAACCAGTGAGGGAGTGGGATGTTGGAAAACTTTCTACATCCAAAACGGGACCAATTTAAATAAAGTTTGTAGGCGTAATGAGGTGATCACCAACCCAGCCTGCACAATGTGGCCACTTTTCTTCCCAGTGATGTGCTGTCAGCGGAAGGAGCCTTACAAATTTAGTGCTCAGAGCTCATTGGTCCCCTTCCTACTCCAGCTCATTCTTTCCATGTCACCAGTCACCACTGGTAGCTTGAAAGGATCTGGCAGTGTAAGAGTTTAATTCACTCATGCCTTTCATTCTGACTGTGGAATTTTATATCTCCCTTCGCCTTCAAATTTGAATTTGATGAAGTTGAAAGTTTCAAAGGTTTTAGTCCATGGTATATTATTGCCCTTCTATTTATGATAACCGCTGCTTCCAGCTTTTCCCCCAATTCAACTCTGAACTTGCCACTCGGAGTTGCACGATGGCAGCCTGGGAATGACTCTTCCTGTTGTGTGTGTGTGCGGGGGGGGTGAGGGGGGAAACGGGGTTGTCTGAACTACCCCCAGTGCCACTTCACTTGAGCTGGTTTTGAGTTTGGGAATTTATTGGTCCTGATCAGTCTGAATCCCCATGTGCTGACTGTTCAGAAAATTGCCACGAGGTTGCCATGCCAATTTCAATTTAAAAAGATCAAATGGAGGTTTTATGGACATCATTTGTATTGAGATTAAGTTTGCGTGTGTATGCTGTGTTGGTCAGTGTTACTAGAACCTTTGTTTTATTGAAATGATGCCTGTTAAAGGTGTCAGATTTGACAAGTTCAAGTTGAGCATGGCGTAAATGGGGAGGATATCCTGTAAGTATTCTGAGCAATGCATTTAACAATGGACTGAAGGTTGCAGCCAAGAGTCTCCGAAGTGGCGATGGTGGTAGTGAGCCAAAGACTCCGTTCAACTGAGCTGGAAAAATAATATTGGGCTGGAAATTGGCACCACTGGTATGTCGCCCAAAAAACCGCTATGACTCCGCTATCAAGAAAGGCGGAAAATTCATGAAAAAATGGGAAAAAATCTGCCTGGCAGGAAAAAATTGGCTTTGTACAAGGATTCGCGGTGGAAAATGCGATCCTCATCAACTTTAGTCCGGGGCCGATTACCGTTGCAAGTTGCACCTCAGGAGAGGCGAAAACACACAAAATATTTTTCCAATAAACAAAAAAATAAAACATCGCAAAACATTCACAAGACCCTTTTCTACTGAAGCGCTGCAAAATAATTTAAAAATACACTCTAATTGACCTTTTTTGCCGGGTTTCACACCTACCGCCGTTCCAAGGGCTGCTCCGACCGGTTTTTCCTTGGCATTTTCTTTCCATCGACGGGTCACTGCTGTGACCAAACTCAGGCGGGAGCGGTTTTTCGAGTGTTGCACACCGGCGGTCCGCTCCCCAGCGGGATTTCAAAAGCACTGGTGGAACACTTCCATGAATTTCCCACCGGGTGGGTTTCCACCCTACACGGAGAAATACCGCCGAAAAAGGCAGCGGTAGGCTGATGAAATTCCAGCCCAACCTGATTTAATGCAGGTGCTGGCTGGAAGTGGTCAGGAATTAAGTTTGGTGAGGGGGACATTACCTCTTGGTCACATATAAGATTCTGAAGGGGTTTGACAGGGTAGATGCTGAGAGGTTGTTTCCCCTGGCTGGTGTGTCTGGAACTGGGGGGCACAGCGATGAGGGGGAATTTCTTCACTCAGAGGGTTGTGAATCTTTGGAATTCTCTGCCCCTTGGGGGATGTGGATGTTGAATCTTTGAATATATTCAAGGCTGAAATAGATAGATTTTTGGAGCCTAGGGGCATCAAGGGATAAGGAGATCAGCGGGAAAGTGGAGTTGAGTTCGATGATCAGCCATGATCTTATTGAATGGCGGAGCAGGCTCGATGGGCTGTCGGGCCTATTCTTGCTCCTATTTCTTATGTTTTTATGTTCACCCTCTTTTGCCCTATCCCTTTTTTCTTTTTCCTCCTTCCCTTCTCTGCTGCAGATTTTAATTTGTGAGAATGGGCAGTGTATATCATGAGTACTTGAGTTGAGAGGGTCGTTTGTAGCAGGAGTCACTAGATAGTGAACAGAAGTTGGCACTGACTGATTTTACTGCTCCCGAAAATAGGGAGCCCAATTATAGCACTCACCATCTCAGCTACGTTCACGTAATTTAGTACAGGTTCGGGAAGGAACTAGACTGCATGGCTCAGTACAATACCAGAAAACCTTACACCACAATATCTGTGGCAGGTGCATCCCTGACAGATCTGCACTGACAGATAGGGTGACTAGTTGTAGTGGGTGACACACCTATGTACTATCATCATAAAGGATGACAAACCTTCTTGGACACGAAGGAAGTTGGTAATTTGAATTTGTCACAGGCTGTATGGATCATTAAACTTGCATCTCACCCTCAGGGTGAGTGATTTCGCCAACGACCGAAAGTATTTTACCTTAAGCCTTATTGTGTAATTCCGACTGAGGTCTGGTTCTTGGAAGCTGCAATGTTTCTCTTATTTAAACCCTGCTGAATTAGAATGGGCCACGGTTGAATTCCTGGCCTTGAACTTCACTTGAAAGCGACCACCTTCAATGGAGGTCGGGAAGACTCATCAGTTGTCAGCCAAGCTGGGAGATGGAAGGTTGCTGGGCTACATGATTGTGGGGTGATGAGTATCATCGGGTTGCAGGAGGCATCTGATGGGGTCCTTCATCTTAAGAAAAGGTGGAAGGGAGCATGGATTCTCCAAAGGGGTCAGTCAGTAGTGATGTCAAGATGACCTCCTTCATGCCAAGCACTTTCCTTCTAGAGTCTTGCTCCAAACCTTCTTCCCAGACCATTGCTCCAAACCCCTCGTCCCAGACCCTGCTCCTTTAGGATGTCAGCATATAGATGTGCCATTCATTGCCATTCTTAAAACTGGCCTCTAGGAGGTGCCCTGGAGTGTAGTGAGTGTAAGGTGATGGTTCTGTTGATATTTACCTTCATTATCTCTGCTCAGTACCTTATCTAGCTGAGATCAGGAACTCATCACGTGGGGAGCTGTGAAAGGTAGATCCTACTTTACTGTAGATGGCAATGTGCACATGCAACGTTAAGCAAACCCAACCCATGGTCCACTGAGGGGGATCGAAAAGGAATAAACAAGATGTAAATATTTAGCTATGGAATTATCTGAGTAGTTTATCTCTATATGACAGGGATGCCCCCTACTGGCTCAGTGGTGAATTAATGAAACCTATTTTCTTTGTTGCTGAGCAAGTTGGACTGTTGAACTCAGCTTTGTACAAAACATGTGGATAAGCAGCAAGCATGTTTTATTCAGCAGAGTAAGAGTTACTAGTTGTGAAATGAGGGATCATGAGGTTTTGGAGTAGGCAGGAAGATTGCTTTCTACACTGGCTCTTGCAGTGTGCTGAGGTAAGGATGGAGCTGCTTGTGGTAACTGTGGAAGTTGCTCATTCTGACAGAAGGTTTCTGCTTCCAGAAAGTACAATGACATTTTTTGAACAGAAAAGGTTAATCAGGGTTGTTTGTTGCAGGAAGAAATCCTGAGTGTGTGGCTCCCCCAGTGTCTGGTCGGTAAAGGCAGCTCCAGGTGTAAGAGTAGGCCTAGGCATCAGGAGTAAGGTTTGATTGTCAGATTGTGCTAAGTCAGCTGGGTCAGCAGTAGTTTTGCTATAAATTGTCTTATCAGTCCTGCGCTAATGAATGGTGTGGGAGGTGGGGGTGACAACAATCAGTCGGGTTCCCTGTTCCCCGTCACTATCCAGTGGCCCCTGCTGGACAATGTGAGAGGGCAGGATTTGACTTGGCAATGATGCCCTCTACTGTTAAATAGACTGTCAATATTCACTGTAAAAAATCACACATGAAGAATGGCGACTTGGGTAAGGTACCAGCGGGCTGTACTTGTATCTGTGGAACCTCAGCAACAACTCAGGAGAGAAGAGGCAAAATAATTCCTGAGAGTCGAAATGTGAATCAGAGCCGAGCGGTAGGTGTATTGGAAATGGATGTACCCCTTACCACCAATTGCACTACAAGTGAGGGTGACTGGATAGATATGAATTTACTATATGCAGAAGGATGAATGATTTCATTGCTGAAACATTCTGTGTCCTTATCTGTGGGGCAATTACATGAAATATACGTGTTTACACGGGTACTAGTTTGGCGAGGTACACTGAGATCTACAGATAGCGCACTATTCAAATATCTAGTTACTGCACATGACTCATCCGAGCTCCTGACATGCTCCAACACTGAGGTACAAAGAATTTTCCTGTTCTCTTCTTCAGGTGGTCTGTATCCCTTCATAAGTTGAATGGAAAAAGTAGGCAATGATTGGAAAAAGGGAAGCTTAACATAAAATGAATGTTGCCACAAAATCTGTCCTTTTATTTATTACGAATGTGTAGTTCTCTGTGTTCCTTTTTCAATATCGTATAATTGTGCCGAGTTGCTGTTTACTCAGCATTGTAAGGGTTACTTACTGTGCAATTATACAGGGTTGCTGTTTATTCAGCAGCACAAGAGTTACTCGCTCTGTGACTGTTTCGACTTGCTGTTTATTCAGTAGGGTAAGGGTCATCCACTGTGTAAATTTCTGAGGTGCAGGGTAGTGGACAGGGCTAAAGTTTTCCATTTTCCCTGATTTGGCTCCTTGACATCTCTTTCAACTGGTTAGCAAATAGACCTGCCAATGCAATATAGTGTCAGACCCGAGAAAAATCGCACTTCTGATACTACACGTACTTTGGACACCGGCTACAAATATTTTTCTCAGATCGATGTGTAGATGGGAAGGGTGGCAGGTTTCCTTCCCGAAGGCCGTTCGTGAACCAGTTGCATTTCTACAACAATCTGGCAGCAGTCACGGTCAGTTTTTTTTTTGTGTGGTATCTGTCCACATATTACCCGATTTATTGAATTCAATTTCACAACTTACCATGATGGAATTTGAATTCACGACTTCTAGGTGAAGCGATGACACACTGTAGGTTTTCAGTAGTTGTGAGCTTAACTTTCCCTTCTCGGAAGATAGAACAGCGAACAGTAGCTTTTGTTGCAGTGTAAACTGAACCATGCACAAGGTCCCTGAATATTAACCTTCACTTGGTGGTTAATTGTTGACCATCCACAGAGTCTCTCTAGCCTATCGTTATCTCGCTGATTGCTTCAAACTGACTCCTTAATTGGAACAAGATAGTCTGACAAATACATTTCAGAAAAAAGTAAGCAATGCAAAGGAAATTTAATCATACGTCTTTTAAACACGATGAAAGCTGCCAATCAAATTTATATACAAACTAAACTCGCAAGTTGCTTGTATATGAATTGAATGGCTTGGCTCTTCCCTCGGACACCTGAACAGACACAACCTCTATAGTCTGCGGCTCTGAGCATGAAAATAAACTGGATTATTTTCCGTGAGTGACTCTGGTTTTTAACCCCATAGGCACCGTGACGAAAAGAAAGAAGCCAATACCATGATGCATCATTGACAGAATTAGTGGCATATGAACAAATTGAAAGGAATAGTTAATCTGTTAATTATTGTAAATTAAAATAAGTCAGGTCAAGGTACATGACTAATAAGTATCAGAGTTAGAACTTTGAAATAAAACCTTCATGAGGCTAACCTTGGAATGAAGTCGCAAATCAATCACAATGGAATTCGGGGCTGACTCCTTAATCTGAGTGGGCTGGTTGTCAGTCAGCTCCAGTCACTTCTGATTGGGCATATCCCTGAACTGTAAGGAAAAAATGGCTTGTTGCAGGCTATTATAGTGTTGTCCTAGAAGGAGAAATGTTGAATTAATTTCATAAGGAGCTGAAAACTAAATATTTAGTTGAAACTGCCTGCAGCTATTTCACTGTCCACTACAGCTTCATCTGGTAACATTTCTGTTAGTCTTTATAATCGCTTTCTTGTTTGGAGTCAAATGGATTGTTCTCAGGTACCTGAAGACAATTTGGAGCTTCCGAAGAGCTATCTCTACCTCTACTTCTCAAAATCCATTCCCCAAACCCAGAAAAGAGAGGAAGGACAGAGTTCCAACAGTGACCATCTCCAAACAGACTCAAATAAGTCCAAAGGTAAGGCAGAAAGCCTCGTTTGCTGGCGACTTTACTCCTGAGACAGGCTGATGTGCAGAGGAAAGTTGTTTGCTAAGACTGTTGTGTGCTTTCTGGGGGCTAGGACTAAGGACAGGGATACTGGGGACAGCGGTAGGTGAAGAGGAAAAGTAAGAGAAGCGTTACTGCATTACACACTGCTACAAATGATAGAATTAATAGAAAGTCTTTCCTCTTACAGGGCGATTACTAGAGAATGGTCAAGAGACTGAAGGATGAAATGGGTGGGTAACTGACCTCTGAATTGTCGGTGTGCGATTGGGGTCCGTTGAAAGGAACTGCATACTAATTGGCTTTAACGATTAACTCAAGATGTAATACAAAAAGAAAATCTTATGTTTGCAGATAACTGGAGGATATTTTTTGGAAAGGATGAGGTTCATTTGAATATGTTGGGGGCTAATCGACCAGCTCAGCCTGAAGAAAACTCCATTGGGAAGTATCTAAATTGGTTTGGACAGCAAACCTTGTAGCTTATAATGTGTATAGTTCCACTTGGACATTGGAAGGCAGGGCAGCTGATGGTGGTAGTAACAATTTTATGAATTTAAAATGCCGGGATCAAGGTTGTTTATATAGGGTGAGCCACTTAAGGCATGCATGGAATTCTGTGGAATTTTTATGCTGATGCCGGAGGCATTAGAAATGAAGTGCTGCAATTACAGGCAGACACTTCCATTGCGAATTTATGGTATAATGGTACTTCTAAATGGCATCAGGTTGTCTAATGGTGATAGGGCGTGGAAATTCATTTAGGTAAATGGGTGCCGTGCATGGAGCACACGTCTCAACTGGAAGGCCTGAGGCTGGCCCAAAATTGGGCCTCAGGCCTCATTAACATTATTTTGGCGTTTCCATAGGCAGCTTGTCCATTTTATAAAGTTGAATGTTGGTCTGCTTGCCTCACCAGATGGTAAATCCCGGGAGGAAAGAATTGGGTGGAGGACCGATCATGGGCTGGCAGAGGTCCTCAGTGGTTCAATGGAGTCGGAAAGAGCACTCACTTTTTTTTAGTGGTGGCTGCTCGCTAGGCCGCACTAACGGTTGGAAAGCCTGAGCAGAGAAGGTGTCAAGCATGAGGCATCATAAAGGATGTGATACATGATTATTTGGAGAGCTCAGTGTTATTAGGGTTACCCAGCATGAAATATAGGCCTTGCCTCTGTAACTTGATTGAGTGTTTTGAGAAAATGACCAAAATGGTGAATGAATATAGTTCAGTTGATGCTGTGCACCTGGACTTCCAAAAAGCTTTTGAGAAAGTATGTCTTAGATGGCTATTAGAAAACATTAGATTACAAATGGCCAAGAGATGGTGGGTATTATCCTTTAGGGGCTTCACATGTTCTTGCTAGTTAATGTAATAATGTGGAGTTATGGACTACTGCCATCTCCTGGAACTTGCTTAATTACCTCATGGAGTCAGAGAGGAATATCCCAGTTGTTGCTGAATTGATTTCAGTTATTTTTTTTCCAGTTTTCCTGCCTCTCCCAGGAGATAGCATAGCTGGATGAATGGTATTTGACTGGATGGGGCTGGCTTGAAGGACCTCAGTCTTTTTGTAAAATCTTTTCTGTGTGTTTGTATATTAATTTTTAACAGATTCGGTACTGAATCAGAGGACGTGGCTAAGAACGCCCCATCTTCTTGTGTAATGCAGTATGAACAGTTGATATCAATGCACAGCTGGTGGAAGGCTCACTGCTTGCTCACGTCAACATTTCTGGTTGACTGATGCCTTCAAGCAGTTCCTGTCGACATTTGGCTTAAGATATGGATGAGGTGCAAACTTTTGTGCCCCGTGGTGGATGTCTCTCTTCATCTAAAATTAGATGGTTCTTTAAACATCCTCGTCTTTTTATAAGATGTTCCTGGAGATGATTTGGGTAGGAAGCGACATTCTCCCTGAATTTCCTCCTCAATGTAATTGACTCTCCGTATTGGAGGATGTCATTTCATCCTCTTTCCCCAAATAAACTAAGCAGCAGAAATGTTTCTGGGTGACAGTTCAGGTGTGAGGAAAGGCAAGGTTGGGCTCTTGAAGGGATTGATCTCAATTGATGCAGGCAAATTGTTCACTGTGGTGAGGGGATCAAATATGAGGAGACACAACTGAAAAATGAGGCAGTAAGGAGGAAAGTCAGGCGGAACTTTTTTAGTCCAATAAAGAAAGAAAAGAAAGGCTTGGATTTATGTAGCACCTTTCACGACCAGCAAGATGTCTCAAAGTGCTTAACAGCCACTTATGAAGTGTAGTCACTGTTGTAATGTAGGAATGGTAAAATACTTGTGGAAAAAAGTATCCGAGAAGACCAATGAAAACAATTAATAGAAGTTGACGAGCCAATTAGATGCTTTTCTGGAGAGAGAAAAGACAGAGCGAGCGATGTTGGGGAGAGAACAGGATTCGGCTTTATTTTTGGAATGCTCTAGCTTAGAACTGTCTCGCATGACAGGCTGAATTGCTGCCTTCTGTGCTGTAAACGTCTACGATTCTAACTTGACTAGGTGGGGTTGGTCTTTAAAAGGTAGGAAGCTATTGGGCCAAGAGGCTTTTTCTTATGAGTCATCTCTCGTACCTCCTCAGGCAGAAGCCTTTCTAAGAAAGAACTAGCCATTGTTTGGTATGTCAGTAAAACAGGAAGCTCTGATATGCAAGTGCCCAGCATCTAAGGAATAAACTTTAATGTTGAAGATTTATTTGCTTTTATAGACTGTCAGGAATGCAGACACAAGAGGACAGTGAAACATTATTTAACATGTGGCATATGCTTAATGAAGTGATATTAGCACACCAATCAAGTTTGTTCACATTATCCATATGCAGTATATGTCATGATATCACATACCTCACTACAGTCCAAGCAACAGTGGACATCGCCATCTGTTTCACTGTGCGAAAAGCTAGTGGTGTCCTCATTTGAGTGCCAATCAGTCTTTTTGTGAGTGCTCCTTTTCTACCTTGAGCTTCAGGTTTATGCATTTATTACCCCGCCCTGTTTAATCGTACCATTCTTTTATGGTCGGTGATCTTTTTTTAAAAAGATTCCTCCGGATCCCGTGGTAATGATATACAGGCCCTGAACTCCACTTGCCTGCACGATCCCCATAGCCCTTGAAACCCTTAATATTCAAAAATCTATCGGTCTCTGTCTTGAATATACTGAAAGACACAGCCTCCACAGCCTTCTGGGGTAGGGAATCACCACCCTGTGTGTGAAGAAGTTTCTCCTCATCTCACTCCTAAATGGCTGACCCCTTATGCTGAGACTGTGACTCCTGGTTATAGACTCCCCAGCCAGAGGAAACATCCTCCCTGCATCTACCCTGTCAAGCCCTGTAAGAATTTTGTATATTTCAATGAGATCACCTTTTATTCTTCTAAACGCTAGAGAATATTGGCCTAGTCTACTCAATCTCTGCTCATAGGACAATTCCCCCATTCCAGGAATCTGTCTGGTGAACCTTTGTTGCACTCCCTCACCCAATCTTTTAAAAGGGAATCAAATAATCAAATATAGGACTTTGAAAGGATGTGGGGAGAGGGCAGGACACTGGGTTCAGGGTAGTTGGGTCTTTCTGTGTTGAACTATTCTATGATTCTAGGTTTATTTCCACCTGTTTGCCTTTGTGTCTTGTTTCTTTCTCTGCCTCTGTCCATGTCACTGTCTGTCTCTCTCTGTATTGGTGAGGGTTTTTCCTCAACGCCTTTATCCAGCATTAACCTCTAAGACAAGCCTGGGCTACATTTAGATCTCTAATCCCAACATTTGGCCTTTTTTGTGGCTCCTCCCACTCAAATGTGCACTTGAAAGAGATAAAGAAATTGCAGCGATGTTCTGATTTGTGAAATACACCCATGCCCAGTGGCCCAAGGGCTGTGGGGAGCCCTGTGCAAGGGATATTGGACTGTGAGCCCATATCTTTATGACTGAAGCAATAGGCTTTTAATGATTTAGGTGTTCCAGGTGGGCATTCTTGGGAAAATTCAGAGATTTACGCTGCACTTTTAGACATATTTATGAAAACTATTCTCACACTCACTGTATTCTTGTATTTCTCTCTCACACACACACTTTAACCTAGAATGCCTCTCTATCTCCATCAGCTGCAAGGGTACTATGTGAGATTAATTTTTGGGTAATCTCAACCAAGCTTGTATTTTTTTCATTTGTTCCTGGGACATGGGCGACACTGGCACAACCAATATTTATTGCCCATCCCTAATTTCCCGTGAGAAGGTGATGGTGGGCTACCTTCTTGAACCGCCACAGTCCATGATTCTTATTTGTAACTGTTGGGTTGAATTGAGTGTTTTGCTTGGCCATTTCAGAAGGCAGTTGAGTCAACCACATTGCTGTGGGTCTGGAGTTGCATTTAGGTCAGACAAGGTAAGGACGGCAGATTTCCTTCCCTAAAGGACATTAGTGAACCAGATGGGTTTTTATGACAATCCGGTAGTTTCATGCTCACCATTACTGATATTATTCCAGATTTTTATTTAATTAACTGAATTTAAATTCTCCAGCTGCCGTGGTGGGATTTGAACTCATGTCTCTGGATCATTACTCCAGTCTTCTGGATTACTATGTCCAGTAACGTAACCACTATGCCATCGTACCCCTATTATTCTGTATTTGGCGCAAGGAACAGTGCTCAACCTATTAGCAAGGTGCAGTTCAAAAAGGTATAAACAAATTACTCCCAATGAGGACTTTCAAGCAAAGTAATAGCATTTCTATGAAAGGCCACCATAGCACCAGATCTGCTTGTTGGCAGCAGAGGATGCCCCATCTTAGTGATGGGTGAGCCAGAGGCAGCAATGGAGGGAAAGAAGCACATCAAAGCAGTATTTTAAGTTTGATGTTCAAAATATGGGGGTACGGTGGTGCAGTATTTGGGTAGGTGCCTCTGGCCACTGATCTTATACTGGGGGGCATTGATCCTACTTGTACCTGAACAGAATCCAAAATGTGACCTGCAAAATGCTAGTTAAAATCTAAAAATTTTGACCATGGTAAAGCATTGTTTCCCCCCATGGATCTGTGCCAACTGCATAAAAACTGATCGCACAAAAAGCTCCCTCACAGCAGCAAAAATGGGGTAATTTTATGACTACGCTTCTAGGTTGAAACATCAAACATAACACAAGCCTGAATGTCCGATCTTCCCTCCTGGAGGGTGAGACTCCACACCTGGAGCGCCGAATTGGAAAGTGAGCTTCTTTCATCCATTCTATGTCTGACCTGGGCTTGGCATGAGAAGCTAGCGGTTAAAGAGCGATGTGCTAACTCACTGCACCTTCAGTCTTTTGATCCCAATTGAAATGGCTTCAGGGAGGAAATATTGATGCACAGACACACTGAGGAGCACGCTGCTGGGAATGTGTGGCTTGCTTTGCTGGGAGTAAGCATTCCCTGGACTGTACACACAGCAAGGTGCCAAGGAAAGAACTTTGCCTGAAAAAAAAATGAAGGCTTTTCTCCAGCTGGCTATCAAATGCACGCTTGTCCCTTCCAGCTCCTCTCTCTCTGAAAGAAAAAAGCTACAAGAAATATAAAACACTTGTGTTAATTTGATTGTCTCCTCCCATCAGATCTTTCTCTGTTAATGGGTACACTCCTCAGATCATATCATTTTTTGTGCGTTCTAGAGAAATATTGGTATGTTTTAAGCTTTCTTTCCTCTGTGAGGTATATGATGGAGACTCTTTTCAGGGCCTGTCTCTGTCTCCTTGAGCTGCTTGGAAAGCTTTATTTACATTCTAAGGCTCGGAGCTCATTTCCATGTTGCAGTTTCCAGTGTCGTCTTGTTTTCTTTGTTGGAACAAATTGTAGAATATTAATGAGTCTCCTTTCTCAACCAACAGTCAGGCAGCCAAGAGGCAATACACATATATGCGAAAGCTCCCTTTCCATCAGGAGAATCCTGGGAATATAGCTTTATCTCCCATTCCCTCACCTGAGACAATCTTAAGGAACACAGGTATGCTTTACACAGTGGCATCTGGGATCATCCTGGGAATGCAGGTGTGTATGGCTGTCTCAGCTGGGATGGTACTGGGGCTACAGATGGGGTTTACACTGTTCCACATGGGATAATCCCATGTGTCTGTTATTATAGATAACACTTGGTCCATGTGAGCTCCAGGACTGGTTTCGATCACCAGAGGGATTCGGAGAGGAGTTTTTCCCCTTATTGGCCCTGGGCTTTTTCTCTTATTTTGCCTCTCCCAGGAGATTACATGGCTGCAGGGAGCGTTTTAGTCCCGATGCTCCGGCCTTCAAGGTGTGGGGCAAGCTTGATGGACCAGCGGGTCTTTTCCTGCCCGTCAGATTTATCTATTTGTATTATTCCACCTGGGACAGTTTCCGGAATACATTTCTCTTTAGCCGTTTGCCCATTAATAGTGTCATAGTTTCACAACAACAATGATTAAAATGGTGACAAGGATGACGTCCAATATGCTAACATTTATAAATCCTTTGAGATAAGTCTATACTATGGGACATGGATTATTGCTATTCTGTACAAATTCCTATCTCAAAAAGATTTTTTAGCAAACTTGAGACAGGTAATTAACACCGGACGTCTCAAGGCGCTTTACAGCCAATGAAATACTTTTGAAGTGTAGTCACTGTTATAAGTTTAGGCAGCCCCTCGTATCGAGGATGACTTGCTTCCACGCCAAAAAGGGATGAGTTCACAGATGTTTCAATGAAGGACCTAATATTCCAGGTCCAGAACTAAATGTTGAAGGGCGGAAAATGCCTGTGCGTGGATTTTTTTAACGTGTGGTGGCCGTTGCACACCAGCCACCACACGGACTTGACAGAGCTAGGTCTTGGTCCAGTGACAAGGATTAACCAAGACGACTGGGAACCAGCTCTGCTGCACGGACCTAGTGCGCACATATCGCAGTGTGGGCTGGCCCGACTGTTTTAATATGGGAAACGCGGCAGCCAATTTGCGCACAGCAAGCTCCCACAGACAGCAATGAGATAATGACCAGATAATCTGTTTTTTTTTTTTGTTATGTTGATTGAGGGATAAATATAAGGATAATGTGAGTGAGCTTTATTGTCCTCTAGTCAAACAATTTATCTTGACACTTGTAGAAATGGCTCCACACAAGTATAATCAGAGTTGCATCTAACCCAATGTTAACAATCACATACTTTTCAGCTGTGGTCAATGGATAATAAACCTGAGTGGGAGCACTTACTATTTCCCTATCTCAGAAGTGCATAGGACAATTGTAATTCCCCCGTTACCACCATGCCAAAGATCAGCCAACCCTGCACAGACCAATGATGGAACAGGATCATAATTACTCTGATTCAGTACCACATTGGGATTTGCATTTGGCAACTATGCTATTTGGTGAGTTCTCCATATTATTTGGCTTTGCTCTGAAAGAGTGGGGTGTTTTATAAATGTTGTTGATTCTCGGGATATGGCCAACACAGGAAAAGCCACAGTTATTGCCTAGCCATAGTTACTGAGAAGCTGACCTCTGTAATACTCGACACAGTTCCCTCTGCTATGCCACTACCATCCCTGCTTTCAAAAACTTCCTCCAAATGCTTTTCTTAAACCATGCCATTCCTCTCCATCCAGTCCCTGCCCTTTCCCTATGCTTCGTAACAACCATATCCCTTTTCCTCACTGTAAAGCAATCTGAGAAATCTTGCTGCCCCTGTCTGGAGTCCCCCAATGATCTTTCCTTGGTTCTCTTTCTCATTTACATGCTGCCCCTTGTCGACAAAAACAAGGTCAGGTTCCGTATGTACGCTGACCACACCTGGTTCTGCCTCCCCACCACCTCTGCCAACCCCTCCATTGCTTTTGCATTGTCAGACTGCTTGTCCATCATCGAGACCTTGAATTTCATTGCAATGTACTCCAGTTAAATAATGCGAAGACCAAAGCTATCGCCTCCGGCCTCTGCAACAAACTCTGTACTCTCGCCATTGACTCCATTCCTCTCCCCGAACACTCGGGTTGAACAGACTTTTCACAATCGCGGTGTCCTTTTTTGAGGCTAAGTTGAAGTTCTAACCTCATTTCCTCTCCATCATCCATCCACCTCCATAACATTGCCCGCCTTCACCCCTGCATCAGCCCATCTGCTGCAGAACCTCTGCCTTTGTCACCTTCAGATTGAAATTAATTCATGCCTTCACCCCTCCTAGCTTTCTAACTTTCCCATCCCTATAAACCTTTAAGAACTCTACATTCCTCCAACTCTGCCCTCCGATGTACCCCGATACCTTTCACTCCATAATAAAAATAGAAGATGCTGGAAATTTCAGTGGGTCAGGCAGCACCTGTAGAGAGAAACAGAGTTCATGTTTCTGGCCTGTGACCCTTCCTGAGAACTGGCAAAAGTTTGAGATGTAACAGATCCTTGAGGAACGGCAAGGGGCAATGAACGGGGGAGGGGAGGAAAGAACAAAAGGGAAGGACTGTGATAGGGTGGGAGGCAGGAGAGATTCGAGAGAGAAAAGGGATGATGGGCCAAATTGAGATGGTAATGGCACAAGTTAGGAAACAAAAGATGAGTCTAGATAGGGTGTGAATGGCAGAATAATTACCAGCTGCCATGGGAAATAGAGGAAAAAAAAATTAAAAAGTGAGGAGGAGTTTTTGTTAAAAAAAAAGAAACAAAATATGGGCAGAGGTTATGGCCTTATTGATAATTTCAGCCGTCGAGGCTTACCCTTTGGAATCCCCTCCCTAAACCTATCCACCAATCCACCTTCCTGTCTTCCTTTAAGACTCTCGTAAAAACACACAATTTTAACCATGTTTTTAGTTGTCCCATCTAACATCTCCTCCTTCTTTGGCTCAGCAGCAATTGTTGTCTGGTTATGTTTCTGTCAAATGCTTGGGATATTCTTCTACTTTAAAGACTCTGTAAAAAAAATGCAAGTCATTATTGTACGCTAACACACTAGACCAAGGAAGAGCTAACAAAGACCTCCTTCCCTGTTGCCCACATTGCGGTAATATAATTGTGTGTTCAGATGCTCATCTTCCTTCCTCTGAAATAATCTGACCTTTCCCTCACCCTCTCGTGAGTTCTGTCGTATATTATCATTGGATTCGAGCCGTAAACCCCAGATTGAATTGTTTCCCTGCACAGCCTCCTGTTCTTTTTCCATTCTTCTGTCTTTTCCCTGTAAAGAATTCCAGGCAAAACGTACTGCTTCCAGCTTTCCATTGATAGTGATCAATTAAACAGGGCTCTGGGTGTCAGGAAATGTAAGTTTAGGCAGGAGCGAACAGCCTATACCAGAACCTTTCCATGATGGCTGCTAGAGTGTCTCTCAGAATGTAGAGGAAAAAAGGAACATAGTTGTAAGTGTCTCTCTCGCCATAGAAATGAGTGATGCCCGAAATAGTGCAGCACAAGTTTAGCAAGGCAGGGTCTTTTTCTGAAGCTGGAATTAAGGCATGTTAGAGGAACCCTTCTCTCTGAATCTGACCTGTATGTTAACTGACCTCAGAGTTTTGATGGAACAATATATAGAGCTTCATTCTGCATCCAACTCATCATGTACCTGCCTGTGAGTGCTTGATGTTGATACTAGATGACAAAAGTGGAATATGGTTGCCTTTCACTGGATGAGCACAAAATATTCACCAATAGTACAATATTCATTAATATATTTTTCTGTTTTGTTTCAAAAATGTTCGTCACTCATTTTGGTTATGTTTAACAGCCAGTAGCCAAAATAATGAGTGAACTCAATGGCTGGTTTCATCCAACAATAATTTTTAAAGTGGCAATGACAGAATTGCAATTTCCCTTTAATAGTGTTCATTTTGCAATTGTAAAGGAACTAAATTGGCTTGTAGTCAGCATAATTATGGAATAGTTCATTCACCCAGCTGCGGAGTGTGTGACGTTTAGTTGAAATGCCCCGTGAAGATTTCATAAAGTGTATTTTGCTGACCAAGGCACACAAAGGTCCCATTAGACGGTGTGACTGAACTGTGTGCTGCACAAATTCGGCTCCTGCTTACAGAAGTCAGTCGTCACAGTAAGCTGGAGCACCGACCCAACCAGGCAGCCATGTCCCGAGTCCATTGGGGGCGATTTTAACTCTACTCGCGCATCAGAAATGTGGCCGGTGGACAATTAAAGTCGCCCTGGTTCTTACCTGTCCGAAGTTGAGAGGTCGAGAGTTTCAAGAGGTTGGGAGTTCCGGGAGAGCAGGAGAGTCCGAGTCAGAGTCTGGGGGAAGTCCGAGTTCGGGAGAGACCGAGTTCCGGGGGAGTCCGAGTTCGGGAGGTCGGTGACTTCGGTAGGCCCTGTGAGGTCGGTGACTTCGGTAGGCCCTGTGAGGTCAGTGACTTCGGTAGGCCCTGTGAGGTCAGTGAGTTGGTAGGCCCTGTGAGGTTATGTCGGTAGACCTTGTGAGGTTGGTGAGTCTGTAGGCCCTGAGGTCGGCGAGTTCGGAGGACTCTGAGGTCGGTGAGGTGAGTTGGTAAGCAGCTCTCTTTTTTTTTCTCTTTCTTTTTAAGTAGGTCAGGAGTTCGGAGGCTGAGAGTTCGGGAGGCCATAGATGTCGGTGAGATCGGGAGACCTCAGAGGTCGGTGAGGTGAGTTGGTGAGTAACACTCTTTTTCTCTTCTCTTTCTTTTTAAGTAGATTTTAAACTAGACAAGGTTAACTAGAGGGATGGCAGTGCAGCTGAGTCCCATGTGGGAAGTCCTGGATGCTTCACGCAGCCTAGACAACCATGTGTGCAGGAGGTGTCTCCAGCTTCAGCTGCTCGAGCTCCGCATTTCAGAGCTGGAGCAGTGGGTGGAGTCAATAAGGTGCATCCGCGAGGCTGAGAGCCTCGTTTCAGGAGGTGGTCACCCCGTAGCTTAAAGGTGTGCAGGTAGAGGGGAAGTGGGTGACCACCAGACGTAGTAAGTGTGCTAGGCAGGAGTCCCCCCCGTGAGTCCATCCCGCTTTCAAACCGATATTCACTTCTGACTATCAATAAGGATGATGGTGCTTCTGGGGAGAGCAGCCAGAGCCAATTTCAAGGCGCCACGAGTGGCTCAGCTGCACAGGGGGGCAGGGACAAAGAACAAAAGAGCCCTAGTGATAGGGAATTCAATAGTTAGGGGAACAGACAGGCGTTTCTGCGGCCGTAGACATGACTCCCGAATGGTTTTGTGCCTCCATGGTGCCAGGGTCAAGGATGTCACAGAGCGGACACTGGGCATCCTGTGGGGGGAGGATAAACAGCTAGAGGTCGTGGTCCATATCGGGACCAACGACATAGGTAAAATAAGGGATGAGGTCCTACAGGAAGAATTCAGGGAGCTAGGAAGAAAATTAAAGGGCCTCAAAGGTAGTGATTTCCGAGTTACTACCGGTGCCACGTGCTAATGAGGTATAAGAATAGAAAGATAGAAAGGATGAACACATGGCTGGGAAGTTGGTGTAGGAGGGAGGGCTTTAAATTCTTGAGGCATTGGGACCACTTCTGGGGGAGATGGGACCTGTACAAACCGGACGGGTTGCACCTCAACAGCGCCGGGACCAATCTCCTCGCTGGGAGTTTTGCTAGTGCTGTTGGGGAGAGTTTAAACTAGCTTGGCAGGGGGATGGGAACCTGAGAACAAATTGAAAAGGGAAGGAAATAAAGCAGAACTTGGATAGCCAGAATCTAGAAAGCGAATCTGTAAGACAGAGGATTCAGGGCTTAGTATGTAGTAAGCAAGGAGGTCTTCCTGTGCTAAATGGTATATACTTTAATGCAAAGAGTATAGCGAATAAGGCGGATGAGCTGAGAGCACAGGTAGACACTTGGGAGTATGATGATATAACCATTACAGAAACATGGCTCAAAGAGGGGCAGGTTTGGCAGATTAATATTCCTAGCTACAGGATTTTTAGACAAGATAGAGAGGGGGGGTAAAAAGGGGGCGCGGGTTTGTGGTACTGATTAATGAAACTATTACAGCGGTGAGGAGGGATGATATGTTAAAGGGATTATCAAATGAGGCCATATGGGTCAAATTGAAAAATAAAAAAGGGGCAATCACACTGCTGGGCATGTATTATAGACCCCCAAACAGTGGGAGGGAGATAGAGGAGCAAATATGTAGGCAAATTGCTGCAAAGTCTAAAAACCATAGGGTAGTAATAGTAGGGGATTTTAACTATCCAAATATTGATTGGGACAAATTTAGTATGAAGGGTATAGGGGGTGTTGAATTCTTGCAATGCATTCAAGAGAACTTTTTTAGTCAGTATGTAGCAAGCCCAACACGAGAGGGGGCGGTCTTGAATTTAGTTTTGGGGAATGAAGCTGGGCAGGTTGAAGGGGTATTAGTGGGGGAGCACTTGGGTGCCAGTGACCATAATTTGTCCCAATCAATATTTGGATAGTTAAAATCCCCTACTATTACTACCCTATTGTTTTTAGACTTTGCAGCAATTTGCCTACATATTTGCTCCTCTAGCTCCCTCCCACTGTTTGGGGGTCTATAATGCACGTCCAGCAGTGTGATCGCCCCTTTTTTATTTTTCAGTCAGATTCAAGTTGGTTATGGATAAGGACAAGAATAGGCCTGGAATAAAAGTTCCGAATTGGGGAAAAGCTAATTTTGCTAAGTTAAGGAGTGATATTTGGCCATAGTGGACTGGAAACAGCTACTTGTGGGTAAAACAGTGTTGGAACAGTGGGAGGCATTTAAGGAGGAGATCCAGAAGGCTCAGGCCAAACATGTGCCCTTAAAGAAAAAGGCTGGGAAAAATATTTCGAGAGCCCCTTGGATGTCTAGGGACTTGCAGGGAAGGATTAAGAAAAAAAGGGATGCTTAAGTCATATACCAATTGCTAAATACTTTGAATCTTTAGAGGAATATAGAAAGTTAAGAGGAAAAATTAAAAAGGATATTAGGAATACGAAGAGAGAGCACGAGAAAATTCTTGGCCAGTAAAATTAAGGAAAACCCTAAGATATTCTATAAATATATTAAGAGTATGAGGGTAACTAAAAAAAGGGTAGGGCCTATTAGAGACCATGAGGGTAATCTTTGTGTGGTGACGGAAGATGTTGGTAGGGTTCTTAACGAATACTTTGCATCTGTTTTCACAAAGGAAAGAGGTAATGCAGATACAGCTATCGAGGAAGTGTGTGATATTTTGGATGAAATAAATATAGGAAGTATAAAAGGATTTAGCAGCTTTGAAAGTAGATAAGTCCCCAGATGAAGTGCATCCCAGGTTCTTGAGCGAAGTAAAGGAGGAAATAGAAGAGGCCTTGACCATGATTTTCCTCTTTGGATCTGGGCATGTTGCCAAAGGATTGAAGGACTGCTAATGTAGTACCCTTGTTTAAGAAGCAAAAAAGGGATAGGCCGAGTAATTACAGGCTGGTCAGCCTAACCTCAGTGGTGGGAAAATTATTGGAAAAAATCTTGAAAGACAGGATAAATCTGTATTTGGAAAGGCAAGGATTAATTGGGGACAGTCAGCACGGATTTGTAAAGGGAAAATTGTGTTTGACTAACCTGATTGAATTCTTTGAGGAGGTAACCAAGAGGGCCGTTGAGAGTAGTGCGTACGATGTAGTATATATGGACTTTAGCAAGGCTTTTGATAAGGTCCCACATAGTAGACTGGTCATGAAGGTTAAAGCCCATGGGATTTAGGGCAAAGTAGCAAGTTGGATCCAAAATTGGCTTGGAGGTAGGAAGCAAAGGGTGGTGATTGGAAGGATGCTTTCAGTTTCCAGTGGGGTTCCGCAGGGCTCAGTACTGAGTCCCTTGCTTTTTGTGGTATATATCAATGATTTAGATTTGAATATAGGGAGTATGATTAAGAAGTTTGCAGACGACACTAAAATTGGCTGTGTGGTCGATAATGAAGAGGAAAGTCATGGGCTGCAGGAGGATATCAATCTACTGATCAGGTGGACCAAGCAGTAGCAAATGGAATTTAATTCAGAGAAGTGTGAGGTGATGCACTTTGGGAGGGCTAATAAGGAAAAGGTATAGACATTAAGCGGTAGGCTATTTAATAGTGTAGATGAACAAAGGGACCTTGGAGTGCTTGTCCACAGATCCCTGAAAGTAGCAGGCCAGGTGGATAAGGTGGTTGAGAAGGCATACGGAATGCTTGTCTTTATTGGCCGAGGCATAGAATATAAGAGCAGGGAGGTTATGCTTAAATTATATAATACTTTGGTTAGGTCACAGCTGGAGTACTGCGTGCAGTTCTGGTCCATTGCAGTTATAGGAAGGACGTGATTGCACTTGAGATTTACTAAGATGCTGCCTGTTATAGAGAATCTTAGTTATGAGGACAGATTGGATAGGCTGGGTTGTTCTCAGTAGAACAGAGGAGATTGAGAGGAGACCTCATCGAGGTGTACAAAATATTGAGGGGCTTGGACATAGTGGTCTATTTCCATTGGTGGAGTGGTCTGTTACGAAGGAGTATAGTTTTAAGGTGGTTGGTGGAAGGTTTGGAGGGGATTTGAGGGGAGCGCTTCTTTATGCAGAGGGTTGTGGGTATCTGGAACTCTCTGCCTGGAAGAATGGTGGATGCAGAAACCCTCACCACTTAAGAAATGGTTGGATGGGCACTTAAAGTGCAGTAACCTGCAGGGTTACGGACCTAGAGCTGGTAATTGGGATTAGACTGGATGACCTTTTGTTGGACGGCGCAGATATAATGGTAAGTACGGCTAGGGTGATCTCCTGGACCAATATCGATCGCCTGGATGGGTCGGAGAGGAATTTTCCCAGATTTTGTTCTCCCTAATAGGCGTCAGTTTTTATCTGGTTTTTGCCTTTTCCAGAAGATCACATGGCTCCGGTTGGGGTGGAATGTAAAGGTTTTCAGAATAAGGGGTGTCGCAGTTGTGTGAGGTGAACTGGTTGGGCTTGGTGCTCTTTACCTTTCCGTCATTGTTCATAGGTTTATATGTAAACTTTAGGGCTGCTGACCCAGGGCCGTGTGGCTCTTTGTCGGCGGCGCGGACACGATGGGCCAAAATGGCCTCCTGCGCTGTAAATTTCTATGTTTCTATGAAAGCCGCCATGATCGCAATATCTGCAATTTTAATCTGTTCTTCTGAGCAGGCGGCAAGGGCACATGCCCGGAGCCAACAGCGTCCTTCTTTACATGTGCATGTTGCAGCCTGATGACATCATCAAGACCGGACTGTAATTTTAACTCAGGCCTGAGCGGGGAATCCACCTGGAGTTACAATCGGGGCCATTTTCGTAATATTGAAATAAAGGAATTTAGTCAGTCAACACTTTTAATATGGAGAAGATGAACATATACAGGTGATTAAGTTATGAGTCATTATTTATTCAGTGTTTGAGTATTTTCTTTATGCCATTCGTAGCTTTAAAAATAATGCAAACATGAATTGGATCAGATCAGATGAGGACAGGCCTGCCAGCGGGAGAGGGGTCAGATCACCCCAGGGTTGGCAGCAAGAGTTAGGCATGCTCAGGAGTTCTGGTGGGAGTCCGTTCAGGCCTGCAGCGAGAGTCAGGTCAGGGGTACCAGGGAGCCTCGAGTCAGGTTGAGGCCAAAGTGGGAGTGGGAGTGGGAATGGGGTCAGATCAGGACTGTCTGCGAAGGGCAGGTTGGGTTGCCAGGCACGATTGGTTCAGTCAGGGCTTCCAGCAGGAGTTGGGCTGATAAGGAAGATGCAACGACCACCCTCCAACACTATAAGTACTAGTTGTGCTGATGCGTCCAAAACCTGAGCTTCTTTTGTATGACGAACTCTTGTTCTGAGTTGAACTTCTGAGTTTTGTTTCTAATTTTCCCATTTCAAACTGTATAATTTATCATGATTAGTTTTTAACAAAGCCCTAGGTCCTTAACAACCCCTTGGCAGGCATGATTTTTGTTTTCCCAATTGGTGTTTGGCTCTTTTACGATGAAAGGTACAGAGTAGCTGTAGAAAGAGATTTTTGAGTTATTTCCATTTACTGGTCTTGCTCATCTGTTTACACATATCTACTTTCTTGTTTCACTTTAGCCCCCCAGAGGAAAATAGATTTGCAGTTGTTGGTCCACACATTATTGGTTGCTAAATTGTTGAGACATCCACAGATTGGGGTCAGCGCTCCACCACTTTGACCTGTTCAACCTCCCACACACACCACGCTGGTGATTCATAAAGTCAGCTCTCAGGTGTGCTGCTCCTTACAGAATCTAAGTGCAGATTACACCCTGTGTGCTCATTTGTGTGGGTGTGTGGCAGTGCAAACTGCATGGGTGTAATTGCAGTTTGTGTGTGCTGTTTGTGTGTGCGTGTTTGTTGTGTGTGTGCACAAGTGTGTATGCGTTTGTTTTGTGTGGGTATGCGTGCCTGTGTATACTGATAACACAGTGTAATAGCTGCCCAGTTGTTCTCACTGATGACTCCGTCGTGAAACAGACATTTATTTAGGGGTTGGGAGAGCAGGCAGAGATCACTTTATGAGCTCTCGCTCAAAATGGCAAAGGGTCTCAATTGTACTATAACAATGAATGCCAATGGTCTTGAAACAACAGCATGTGCGATTCTCCAATGTTCTAGTGGAAAATGCATTGTAAGATTAGACTGCCTATATAAAATAGGCAATCGTCAGCACATTCTATGTTGAGGAAGTCACTATTTAAGGGTGGAGTAGTTTATTTGGAGTATTTGTGGATGGAGATTTGAATTGATGCAGAAACTGAATTTATCAAGTGTTGCTTTTTTCTGTTGGCATTTTGTTTAAGTCAGCTTGTACTAACTCAGCCGCCACAGATGCCAGTCCTTTGATCCGTTCACACTCTATTATACAATTGCAAATGAAAACCCTCCGAGCACAGTTCAAATGAAGTGAAACCAAATGTAATTCTCTAATAGTGATTGCTGTCTATACCTGGTGTGCTTTGGCCTGGTGGTTCTCCTGTGGCTGGGGATAAGGGAGGCTGTTGGGATTTAGTGGTAGCCTTTTGCAATTAAGGTGACCTTGTACCTCCTTATATGCAAACATGGAATAATGAAAGGAAAGAAAAGACCATGGAGCCTATGAAACCAAACATAGCATGACTGCCTGCATACACCACTCACCCATCATGTCATTTCCTGGGAGAGGCAAAAATACAGAGGAGCAAAAATTGCGGCCAATTCAGGAAAAACTCTGATAAATTCCTCTCTGACTCCCCAAGGCAATCAAACGAGCTCCAGGAGATGGCAGTAGTCCATGACTTCTCAAATGCTAACTAGTAACTTTCCATATATAACTGAAAATATACTTTTCACTCAGGCACTTTTCAAGTTTCCTTTTAAAGGCTGTATTCGAGCCCGAAACCATCAGTATGTTTTCAAGAGTCCGTTCCAGAGAGCGATGATTCGCTATGTAAAGAAATACTCCTGGCATCTAACCTTTTTCATGGATTTTACATGGATGATCACCACTCCCACCATCCTTATCCATCTTAAATAATCTAACTAACTGGAGTGAGACCAAAATCCTTCATCATTTTTCAAACCTCAATGATCTCTCCTCAAAGCTTGAATTTCTCAAAAGTAAATATCCCCAGCTCTTGGAGCACAACCTCATAACTAAGAGCCATTAGACTCGGTATCATTCTGGTTGGCCTCCTCTTCACCTTCTCCAGTGCCTTGTTATCTCTTAACATGTGCTGGGTCAGGAGATGGTCCTACAACTGGCACCATCACGAGTGACACAAATATGGAAGAACAAAAGCAAATAAAGACCATGGAGCAATCACATGATAATTACGGACGAGAAAGACCATTTATAAATATAGAAACATAGAAAATAGGTGCAGGAGTAGGCCATTCGGCCCTTTGAGCCTGCACCACCATTCAATATGATCATGGCTGATCATGCAACTTCAGTATCCCATTCCTGCTTTCTCTCTATACCCCTTGATTCCTTTAGTCGTAAAGGCCACATCTAACTCCCTTTTGAATATATCTAACTAACTGGCCTTAACAACTTTCTGTGGTAGAGAATTCTACAGGTTCACAATTCTGAGTGAAGAAGTTTCTCCCCATCTCGGTCCTAAATGGCTTACCCCTTATCCTTAGATTGTGCCTCCTGGTTCTGGACTTCCCCAACATCGGGAACATTCTTCCTGCATCTAACCTGTCCAATCCCGTCAGAATTTTATATGTTTCTATGAGATCCCCTCTCGTTTGGCCCATCTTAATTCACCCATTCACAAACATTCTTCTGCTGTCCCACAGTAGTATCCAATTGTCACCATTACTCTATCTGGAAGTTCATTGCACACATTGATTACTTATTATGTAAAGAATAATTTCCTAATATCAGTGAACTACCTTTCGTTGGTTTGAATTTCTGCCCTCTGGCTGTTACTCCCGTAATGGGCCAGCCCACACTATGATATGTGTGCACACCAGGTCCATGCAGCAGAGCTGGTCTCCAGTTATCTTGGCTAATTCTTGCCACTGGACTAAGACCTAGCTCTGTCAGGCCCATGTGGTGGCTGGTGTGCAATGACCACTACACGTTTAAAAAAAATCCATGAACAGGCATCTTCTACCCTTCAAGATGTAGTTCGGGATCTGAAATATTAGGTTCTTCATTGAAACAACTGTGAACTCATCCCTTTTTGGCGTGGAAGCATGTCATCCTCGATAAGAGGGATTGCCTATGATGATGACTCCTGTAGTTTAATTTAAGGTAATATTCTGGTATTCTTTTTCCATTCCCTTAACTATAATATGTATCTATATTGTATCATTTCTGAAGTGCCCCGTTCTAAGTTGCAAAACCCACACTTCTCCAGTTTTCCTCATAACCTCGACACCTGGGGATTAGCCTCGTGGTTCTTCTCCGCACTGCATGCAGTGTTTAAATGCTTCCCTTGTTTCTTGGTGAACTGTACTGGATACAGTATTCAAGATGCTGCCCAACCAAAGCACTATACAGTTCCTCTAATTCTAGTTCAACCATCTATTGGGTGTGTTGATTATTGCGTTGTATTGGTTGGACACATTGGGATAGATATCGGACCTCGTTGTGTCTGTTTTATGGGCATAAAACTGGTGCAACAAGGGCCAATGTAAGGGACCGATATATGCGCCCCAAAGACATCAAACCCGATATTGGGTCAGTTCATTATTAAGATGTTTATGGCAACCACCTAAAACAGGTGTTTAGGCCTCTTATACATGAAAATGAGGGGTTTACTGCCTGTTTTACGATCCCTCTACTAATGTGGATTTCGATGGGCCTGCACTGTTCAGGATTCTTCAGTGGGTCGTTGTGGCCTAAGTGATGACTGCCATCAAAAGGTAAGTTTAAAAAAAAAACAGTGCAGGAGTGCTGCTCCTGACTCCATAGTGCACGTAATAACCCTCCACCTCCCCCGCCCCCCACCGCCCCCCATTGCGGCTGCATCCTCTCCCGGGACTTACCCTAGGATCGCTGCCGGAGAGGCAAGCGGCTCAAAATACACCTACTTAAAATGGCCAACCTACCTGTGGAGGTGGGACAGGCACCCGGGAGCTTGCCCTAATAATGTAAATGAGTTTCAACGCCCAACGTTGGGCTGGCCTTAGATCTCCCAGTTTGGGTGCATGCCACTGGTTGCA
Organism: Pristiophorus japonicus; assembly: GCF_044704955.1. Taxonomy (NCBI): domain Eukaryota; kingdom Metazoa; phylum Chordata; class Chondrichthyes; family Pristiophoridae; genus Pristiophorus; species Pristiophorus japonicus. Next base: position 214,769,503 of record NC_091984.1, on the reverse strand, counting down.
CACCCGAAAACAGACCCCTTTATTGTTGTGTTTACTAAGAGTCTTTGCGTCTCTTTCAGCTTCATCCTCTGCTATTTCCACACTATTCATGAAATACTCACATCGTTTGTTTCTCTTTCCTATGTGCAACACTTTGCATTTGTCTACATTAAATTTCATCTGGCATTGTTCTGCCCGTTTACAAATTTAGTCCAATTCATTCTGTGGTTTCAGAGCCGTCGCTCCTGATTCTATTGCTCCTCCTCATTTGATATCATTTGCAAATGTTACCATTTTGCTTTGAGTTCTGAATCAAGGGGTCCGAAATTGATGGTCCTACCGCCGACTACCCTCGAGTTTCCCCGTTTTTCCGGCGCTCTCCCCTTCGTGGGAGATTGATGAGGCCTTCACACCAGCGATTTGGAAGGACTGCAGGGGAGTGTCCGTTGACGTGTGCCAGCGTGCAACGCTGAAAAAATTCTCCCGCCCGAGATTCACCCGAGCGGTCCTCCGCTCCTGCAGGAGAAAAGACCGCTGCGTGGAAGCAGTTCTTACCTGGATGGTAGGTATGAAGACCTGCAAGAAAAGGTAAGTGAGATTTTTTTCTTCACTACTTTTGCAGCGATTTTGCGTGAAAGGATCCTCTGAAGGTTTTGTGATGATTATTTGTTTATTTTTTGAGCAATTTTTTTTTGTGCATTCTCCTCTCCCTGGGCCCAACTCCAGCCTCGGCGTAACTTTCTCCGGGATTGCATTTGCCACCCAGAATCCCACCTCCCGCCCTCTATCATCCAGAATTGGCGTGCAACGCCCATTTTTGCCGCCAGGCACTTTTTTCCTTCTTTTTTGACCAAACTTATGCCCAAAGTACCGTTAGGACCTTAGCGGTCTTTTCGACGGTAAATGGGCGGCACTTGCCTTTGATAAATTACCTTAGGGCCGAAATTGATGTAAATTAGAAACAGTAATGGTCCTGAGGCATCCCACTCAGTCATTCTTCCCACTCCAACATAAGGCCCTTTGCAAGTACTCATTGTTTCCTAAAATTCAATCACTTTCTTAACCATTCCCAAGGTTTTCCCTGAATCCTCAAAGCTTTGAGGTTAGCTAATAGTCTTTTCAACTGAACCTCCAGCGTGTTGAAGCTGGGCAACGCACCTGTTATAGGTTGGAGCCCAAGCCCTCAATAGCAGCAGCCTGGACATTCTCAAGCAATACTCTGAGCTTAAGACCTTAGTGCTTTTTCTTTTATTCGTTCATGGGATGTGGGCATTGCTGGCAAGGCCCGCAATTATTGCCCATCCATATTGTCCTTGAGAAGGTAGTGGTGAGCCACCTTCTTGAATCTCTGCAGTCCGTGTGGTGAAGGTGGCTCCCACAGTGCTGTTAGGGAGGGAGTAATTGGCCCTAGTATTGCCACATTGGCAATGCAGTTCTGTTAAACAGTCAAACGTGACTGCACAGATTTGGCCGTGGACTCCTTCACAGTTGCTACCAAACCATGCAGGATTCATGGCACACCCTGCAGTGATTGGTGAGATAGTTTGTGCTCAGAGAGCATCCTTCTTTGAAATGCAGGGCCCCCTGAGGACCGAATCTCTTTGCTTTGCAGCTGAGTAAGAACACAAGCTGGTCGTCCAAACATCAGGTTCCTGCTCCTGCTTTTCCATCACCACCTACCTACTTCCGTTCTGCTCTGTTCGACATGATACACTCTCCGCAAACTGACCACCTAATCCTCACGGGGGTGGATGTACCTGTGTTGGTGTTTGCTGTGGAAGGAGTAACTCGGGGTGCTGCCTACTTGGGTGCCACTGGGGCCTATGGGCCCAAAATTGATGAAGGCCTCCACCCGCCCAAGTGCCGCCCAAAGGACCGCCGAGGTCCCTGGCTTTTTTTTGGGGCGGGATATTCATGAAGAAGGTCCCTCGAAAGTCGGTGGGCGGCAAATGAGCGACTTACGCCACCAATCTTGGCGGCAGCTGGTGGGAGCTCCCAATCACGGCAGCAAAGGCGCTTGCTGCCCAAGTGCCGTGGAGGATGAAGTCGGGTCCACGGGAGGGTCGAAGAGCTGGAAAGAAAAAGCATCAACAAAAAAAAAAACATCTGAAGACCTTCAGGGGACCCCATCCAGGTAAATCCCTGTAAAGAAATAAATTACAAAAAGTTCACGAACCTTTTTTTTCAGCATCTTCCTACTTACCGTCGGGGACAGACCAGCCTCCAGCCAGCGGTCCACCGCCGTCCTGCCGCTGACTCCCGCCCACATGAATATCGCATCTTGGCGGGCGGGAGCTCAGTTGCACAACTTGGCCAGCGGGCGCTTCCCGGTGGCTCTCCTCTCTCGCCTGCTCCAGGCCACGTCGAAAGTGGCACTGGGCAGTTCGACCAGAGGAATGTCGGCGGCGGTGGGCGTTAAGGCCATCAATTTCAGCCCCTATGTCTTTTTTTTTGTAGGCTTGGCTACAGAAAACAGAAGGACATATGCTAGAATGCTTTCTACATGACACTCTTTCAAACAGAGCCCTGCTGGGTGGTGTGTGAGAATGTATCTGATGGAATGAATCAGCGATCGGAGAAAGAATAACAGGAGGAGGATGGTGCTAGCCCGATCTTTGGGAAAGCCTCCAGTTAAAGCCTGCAGCACCCCCTCTATCTTCTCAGTTTCCAAGATGTCGAGCATAACCTGTTCAAACTGAGAATTAGGGGGCCCCCCGCCTCTTCGGGTTTGCTTCCATCTCTTGTGTGTTGTCACATCCTTGAAACTGAAAAGTAGTGTTGAGATATTGGAGGTTTGAAGAGCAGAGTGACCGATCACCTTGCATCCCAGCCTGTGTGCAAGTAAATGAGCATGAATCTGGCAGGTAGATTGTAGTTTGTGGTGTCACCTTTCCAAGTAATAATGTGTCGACCGTTCCAGTTTGAAGCAGCAGTAATAAACTGTGCCTTGCTGCAGTATTAGCATGCATGTGAAGCTTGGAAAGAGCTACTTTGTGAAGGCTTAGGATGCAGCCTCAGTCATAGTTTGGCAAGGTGTGAGGAAACTTGGTATCTACTTAGTATAGTGAAATACTACACCCGTTAGCTGTTAGACAGAACATTTACTGTATCCACCACCTCCTGCTAAGTGGACTCTATGTTGCTCCTGTGGGGAGGTTGCCCTGGGATCCCAAACAGGGCAGCCCTCTGTTCATCTTGCAGAAAGACATCCGAAGCAAAACCAGGAAATGGAGATACTTTGCCTGAAATAGCTAGTTTTCTGTCCAGCAACAAATGGCAGCCCCCTTAAATAGCTGCCACATTCATTAAGGGCCACAGTTAAGTGCTAAACCCTGACATGAGCTCTTACCAAAAAGTCCGGTCAGGTTGGCAGGTTACTGCATTTCAGCTCTGGGATAGGACAATCACCCCTTTACTCTTTGGCAGCTTTGGTCTCTGTGCCTTGTCTACCCTCACTGTCTATTTCTGCACGTTTGAGAAAATCTCTTCAAATAATAATTGAAATTTTTGGGCAAGCTCTCCCAGTTTGAGCGCTCAGCCAGCACAGTCACCTGTCTGCCACCATCAGTCCCAGTGAAGGAGCGACTGGGACAGACAAGGCAGCACTTAATCAATCTTGGCATTCGCGCAGCTCGGGGAAGCCCGCCATCAGCTAAAGAGTTAAACACAAGAAAGAGGCTTTGAGGGAAAACATTTTTTATTTTCTTTCTATAAAGCTGAAACCGCCTTCTTTTGAGTCAGAGCAGAGATAGGAGAAGCCGACAGACAGAGTCAGATTAGTGCAGAGGGAAAGGGTGGAAAGCGAGTCTGGCCCTTCCTCCCCCTCCCTAGGTCAGTGGCTGCAAATTGGTGAAGGCTTTTTTTTCTCTGAGAGCAAAGGGAAAAATACAGAAATGCTTGCCAAAGAAAACAATGGGCCCTTCCAGTGCTGGCCGCGTCCAGACAGTCTGGGCCTCGATCCAGCTTTCAAGCACCTCTTGAGCCCCTGAAAGTGCTGGAATAAGCAGAGGCACAGCCTGGGCTGAGAGCGACCTCGACAGAAGGCAGAGTAGGTGCAGCAAAGACTAATCAAACAGCCCAACAGCAATGACATCTAGTAAAGGAAAAGTAGGGAGCCTTCAGTCTCGCTGAAAGACTTATTGGGTTCGCCTGAGGGCTGAGCTTCCTGAAGGCCCCAAAGAACAATTTTGAAATGTTAAGAGACGGAATTTGATAGGCGGTTCTTTACACAGCAAATTCTTTTGTTTGCTTTCTCGATCTTGGATTCCTTAAGATTTTAATTATTAGTTGAATCTTGGCTCTGAATGAGAAGTGCACATTTTGTAATAAAAAAAGTTAATTTCAATTTAATAAATTGTGCATACCATTTAATAAATAGGGGTTTAGTTTTCTCTGTTGGTGCACTGCTTAACACGTTTATGTAAAATTTCTTTGTGCTATTTTAACACGATTGTTAACCCAATTTAAAATAGTTAGTGGCCTGGAGGGAAGGGGGATGAGTAGAGGATGGATCACACACCTTATCATTTTCCCCTCACTCTCTCCTTATGGAAGTACACACTCTGGAGTTGTGCGTGGTTATATCTAGGGATCGGAGAGTATTTATGATAGAGTAGGCTGCACATGATCTGTGGAAGGAGTGCGTTTACAGAGCCAAGTGCCTTTTTCTTGTTACCTTTTTTCTGATCTTCCGCCAATTTTGCTGCTTCCAACAGATGCTGTACAGTTTGTGTTACCGTAAGCCGTCTTGTTCACATTTCTTTAGTGTGATGGTTAACGTGTTTGCATCAGATTCCTATTTTTAGCACGCATTTGTGACTGATTACTCTGTGCGCTAATAAAACAAACCCAATGTAGCACAAGGCGGAATTCCAATCCCAGTCTGAAAGTTAGTCAAAAGTCTTGCGGAAGGTGAAAAGCCACAGGAGAAAGGGGAAACGTAATGAAGTTCCTCCACCTCCAGAGATTAATGGAGTGAAAGTCCAGGATAGAAACATAGAAAATAGGTGCAGGAGTAGGCCATTTGGCCCTTTGAGCCTGCACCGCCATTCAATAAGATCATGGCTGATCATTCCCTCAGTACCCCTTCCCTGCTTTCTCTCCATACCCCTTGATCCCCTTAGCCGTAAGGGCCATATCTAATTCCCTCTTGAATATATCCAATGAACTGGCATCAACAACTCTCTGCGGCAGGGAATTCCATAGGTCAACAACTCTCTGTGAAGAAGTTACTCCTCATCTCAGATATCGGTCTTACGTTTTAACAACCCTTAAATCTGCAAATTCTATGAATACACACAACACATCTCTAAGTAGCAGAGTAAGGGTTTGTGCTGAGCAGCCTTGACCAGTTAGCAACATAGGAATATAGGAACAGGAGTAGGCCATTCAGCCCCTCGAGTCTGTTCCGCCATTCAATGTGATCTAAATCCACATGTTTTTGGCCCATATCCCTTAATACCTTTGGTTAACAAATAGCTATCAATCTCCAATTGCAAATTAACAATTGATCTAGCTTCAATTGCCATTTGCAGAAGAGAGTTCCAAACTTCTACCACCCTTTGTGTGTAGAAATGTTTCCTAATTTCACTCCTGAAAGGTCTGGCTCTTAATTTTTAGACTATGCCCCCCTAGTCCTAGATTCCCCAACCAGCAGAAATAATTTCTCTCTATCTACCCTATCTGTTCCCCTTAATTTCCTGAAAACTTCGACCGGATCACCCCTTAACCTTCTAAATTCAAGGGAATACAACCCTAATTTGTGTAATCTCTCCTCGTAACTTCCAGTCCATTACTGATGTTCCAATGACAGGAACCAACGTCCCATAGAGTTTGACACTTACCCTTACAGCCTCTAGTCCTGTGCTCAACCATCTTTATGATTTGAGTTTTTCCCCCTTCTTCCTGTTCCTAACCCAAGATCACTGACTGGTCAACTGAAGCACAAAGCAAGATTTGGAGCTATGTTCTTCCTGGTGAATAAACTGACTGAGTCACTGAAGAGCTCCCACTCCACCTCCTTTTCAGCGTTAGAATAACACATATTAACCACTTTTGTTCGGAATCATTTTCACATATCCGCTATTCTGTAACAAACATAAATTCCTCCTAATTGTTGTTTCTGTTGTTGATTTTGCCCTCCAGCTCTGTGCTCACAGTTTGTGTAGGTTAATAAGAACATAAGAACATAAGAAATAGGAGCGGGAGTAGGCCATACGGCCCCTCAAGCCTGCTTCACCATTTAATAAGATCATGGCTGATCTGATCATGGACTCCGCTCCACTTGCCCGCCCGCTCCCCATAACCCCTTATCCCCTTATCGTCTAAGAAACTGTCTCTTTCTGTCTTAAATTTATTCAATGTCCCAGCTTCCACAGCTCTCTGAGGTAGCGAATTCCACAGATTTACAACCCTCTAAGAGAAGAAATTTCTCCTCATCTCTGTTTTAAATGGGCGGCCCCTTATTCTAAGATCATGCCCTCTCATTCTAGTCTCCCCCACCAGTGGAAACAGTCTCTCTGCATCCACCTTGTCAAGCCTCCTCATAATCTTATACATTTCAATAAGATCACCTCTCATTCTTCTGAACTCCAATGAGTAGAGGGCCAACCTACTCAACCTTTCCTCATAAGTCAACCCCCTCATCCACAGAATCAAACTAGTGAACCTTCTCTGAACTGCCTCCAAAGCAAGTATATCCTTTTGTAAATATGGAAACCAAAACTGCACGCAGTATTCCAGGTGTGGCCTCACCAATACCCTGTATAGCTGTAGCAAGACTTCCCTGCTTTTATACTCCATCCCCTTTGCAATAAAGGCCAAGATACCATTGGCCTTCCTGATCACTTGCTGTACCTGCATACTAACCTTTAGTGTTTCATGCACAAGTGTCTCCAGGTCCTGCTGTACTGTGGCATTTTACAATCTTTCTCCATTTAAATAATAACTTGTTCTTTGATTTTTTTCTGCCAAAGTACATGACCTCACACTTTCCAACATTATATTCCATCTGCCAAATTTTTGCCCACTCACTTAGCCTGTCTATGTCCTTTTCCAGATTTTTTGTGTCCTCCTCACACATTGCTTTTCCTCTCATCTTTGTATCATCAGCAAACTTGGCTACGTTACACTCAGTCCCTTCTTCCAAATCGTTAATATAGATTGTAAATAGTTGGGGTCCCAGCACTGATCCCTGTGGCACACCACGAGTTATTGGTTACCAACCAGGGAATGAACCATTTATCCCGACTCTCTGTTCTGTTAGTTAGCCAATCCTCTATCCAGCCTAATATATTACCCCCAACCCTGTGAACTTTTATCTTTTGCAGTAACCTTTTATGTGGCACCTTGTCAAATGCCTTCTGGAAGTACAAGGACAACACATCCACTGATTCCCCTTTATCCACCCTGTTCGTTACATCCTCAAAGAGCTCCAGCAAATTTGTCAAACATGACTTCCCCTTCATAAATCCATGCTGACTGCCTGACCGAATTTTGCTTTTCCAAATGTCCTGCTACTGCTTCTTTAATAATGGACTCCAACATTTTCCCAACCACAGATGTTAGGCTAACTGGTCTACAGTTTCCTGATTTTTGTCTGCCTCCTTTTTTAAATAGGGGTGTTACATTTGCAGTTTTCCAATCTGCTGGGACCTCCCCAGAATCCATGGAATTTGGTAAATTACAACCAATGCATCCACAATCTCTGCCGTTACTTCTCTTAAGACCCTAGAATGCAAATCATCAGGTCCAGGGGATTTATCTGCCTTTAGTCCCATTATCTTACTGAGTACCACAATCACAATTGTGATTTGGTTACGTTCCTCCCCCCTATAGCCCCTTGACTATTCACTGTTGGAATATTGTTAGTATCCTCTACCGTAAGCTGATTGAACAAATATTTATTCAGAGTTCCTGCCATTTCCATGTTTCCCATTACTAATTCCCCGGTCTCATCCTCTAAGGGACCAACATTTACTTTCGCCACTCTTTTTTCCTTTTTTTATATCTATAGAAACTCTAGCTATCTGTTTTTATATTTTGTGCTAGTTTACTTTCATAGTCTATCTTCTCTTTCTTAATCATTTTTTTAGTCGTTCTTTGCTGGCTTTTAAAAGCTTCCCAGTCTTCTGTCTCCCACTAGTTTTGGCCACTTTGTATGCCCTTGTTATCAGTTGGATGCTGTCTTTTATTTCTTTAGTTAGCCACTGTATGTCTCTATTAACCATTCCTCTCAGCACTTCAGGTCTTGGATCAAGTCTTCAAACAAACAAAAGCAAATATGCCTACACGTGCCTTATGATGGCTATATCCTCGATGGAATCAGAGGGATTTCCAGCAGTCATGTCACTTTATCATCAGTCCTGCCTCATAATTTGACATCTTGCCTGTCAGCCCCCATGGCCCCTCTCATACGTTGGATGACTCAGCGACTGCTACCTCTCAAATTCTACTACCCTCACACTGACTTTGCCCTCCTCCCCACACCTATTGTTTTTCCCCTCGACATGCACACTATGCTAAGCTGACTTACCCATATTTGGAACCCTTCAACAGGGCACACACCAACCCACTCCCACTCTTCCTGCTGGACAAGGTGGCACACAACAGAAGGGAGGTGTCAAGATCAAGAGGAGGGCTGGCATCACTGCACGTGCTCAGACCAATGGAGGAGACCACCATTGATATCATTAGTAGAGGGAGGGCACGCAGTGTTGTAGGTGGTGAAGCTGGAGGACGCACATAGTAGGGTGCCTGCCCATCTTTCCTTCCTTCACTCCAGATATTGAACACTCTCCCCTACACACTCTGCCTGATAACCTGGTGATGCATTGCATTGCCATTCAACAGCCATTGCTTATCATTATGTGCTAGCCCTTGTCCCTCTCTTCCCTTTTCAAGTGCCTCGGATGTCCTGGGCCAGGTTCAGTGGATGCTGAGGAGAAGAACCCTCCTGAAGGTGCACCATCACTTGCTTTCACCCTTATAAGATAATTTGGAAATTAGCATCCCGTGTACAATGGATGGTGAATTAGAGGGGTCTGCACTGGGTGAATCATTGAACACAAGTAAGCAGGAGCGCACGAGTGAGCGGGAGCGGGAGCAGGTGCAGGTGGAAAGGATGGCCCAGGAAACAGTTTCCCAGGAGGTCAGCTCATGTCCTAGCGATGAATATATCAGGGGCGCAGCCTTTAAACAAAGGATGATTGAAGTGCACCACCAAGTTCTCCCTGCCAGGGAGCTGCCACAACATGTCTGGGCTGCAAATTTCTATGATTCTATGATTCTATGGTGGAGAGTGTGGAGGAATTCAGCATTAACTTATAAGGATTTTGCTGCATGACACTGGCACTTTGCAATCATCCATGGAATGTGTGATCACCTCATTGGACATTGCATCTCTATGCAGGGGGCTCATCATCATAGGCAGTCCCTCGAAATCGAGGAAGGCTTGCTTCCACTCTAAAAGTGAGTGCTTAGGTGACTGTACAGTCCAATACGCGCATTATAGTCTCTGTCACAGGTGGGACAGACAGTGGTTGAAGGAAAGGGTGTGTAGTCTGGTTTCCCGCACGCTCCTTCCGCTGTCTACGTTTGGTTTCTGCATGCTCTCATCGAAGAGACTCGAGGTGCTCAGCGCCCTCCTGGATGCTTGTCCTCCACTTAGGACGGTCTTGGGCCAGGCATTCCCAGGTGCTGGTGGGGAAGTTGCACTTTATCAAGAAGGCTTTGAGGGTGTCCTTGAAATGTTTCCTCTGCCCGCCTGTGGCTCGCTTGCCGTGTAGGAGTTACGATTAGTACACTTGCTTTGGGAGTCTCGTGTCAGGCATGTGGACAATGTGGCGTGCCAAATGGAGCTGGTCGAGTGTGGTCGGTGCTTCGACGCTGGCCTGATCAAGAACACTGACATTGATGCGTCTATCCTCCCAATGGATTTGCAGGATCTTGCGGAGGCAGCGCTGGTGGTACTTCTCCAGTGCTTTGAGGTGTCTACTGTATATGGTCCACATCTCTGAGCCATATAGGAGGGTGGGTATCACTACTGCCCTGTAGACCATAAGCTTGGTGCCAGATTTGAGGTCATGGTCTTCAAACACTCTCTTCCTGAAGGCTGCGCTGGCACACTGGAGGCGGTGTTGGACCTCGTCATCGATGTCTGCCCTTGCTGATAGGAGGCTCCCGAGGTATGGAAAATAATCCACGTTGTCCAAGGCTGCGCCGTGGATTTTGATGACTGGGGCACAATGTTGTGAGGCAGGGTCAGGTTGGTGGAGGACCTTTGTCTTACAGACGTTTCGTGTAAGGCCCATGCATTCATACGCCTCAGTGAAGATGTTGACGATGGCTTGGAGTTCGGCCTCTGAATGTGTGCAGACACAAACGTTGTCCACGAAGTATCGTTCGATGACAGAGGATGGGACGACCTTGGATCTAGCCTGGAGACGATGAATGTTGAACAGGTTCCCACTGGTTCTGTAGTTTAGTTCCACTCTAGCGGGGAGCTTGTTGAGAGTGAGATGGAGCTTTGCAGCGAGGAAGATTGAAAAGAGCGTTGGCGCGATGACGCAGCCCTGCTTGACCCAGATCCGGACATGGATTGGATCCGTTGGTCAGGATCACAGCTTGCATGCTTTTGTGAAGCAGGCAGAGGATGGTGACAAACCTTTGGAGGCAGCCGAAATGGAGGAGGACGCACCATAATCCCTTACAGCTGACCGTGTCAAAGGCTTTTGTGAGGTCAAATAAGGCCATGTATAAGGGTTGGTGCTGTACCTTGTATTTCTCTTGTAGTTTTCGGGGACTAAGGCACCAGTTATAGCATCTCTGAGAAGTTACACGGTCTTGCAGCTCAACTATTTGGACAGGCTGGGAGAGTAAATGGATAGCAGCGTCATCGACCTCCTACAGTCTGCTCTACTGCAGCCCCATGAGATAGGCAGTGACGTAATGGGAATGGCATAGTTTGCCCTCTCGCAGTATGACACCTTGCTTGCTGTCCACCTCAACCAATGTCCCTCCACCCTGCTGCCAGCAAGCCAGGCCATAGATTGGGAGTGGAGTCTTGGTGCAGGATGAAGGCATCGTGGCAGCTACCAGGATAGGAGATCCGTGCAACTGTTTTTCAATTTCGGGGGCTGCTGGTGATCCATTGCCGCTTCAAAATGGACATGAAAATCGCTCCAATCAGCCTCCCGATTGGGGCTGCCCGACCCGTCCTACTTAGGGCTGCCCGACTCCTCCCAATTGGGGCTGCCTGACCCACCCTGCTTACCTCCCTGCCACAACCTCTGGTTCCCATGTGGGCGTCGGCCAACATTTGAGGCAGCCAACAATGCTCAGGCCCTGATGGGCGAGCTGAGTCAGGGCAGCCAATCAGCGGCCGGTATTTTTCTGTTGGGGGCCGAAGACCAATTTAGGACACTCCTCGGGCCTTGGCAAATCGTGCCCTGGCTTCAAGTGCGAACGAATTTCGGCCCCAGTGGCTTCTCCGTTACATTCCCAGACTCAGCCATTCCCTCCCTCACACTCGCAGACTCAGTGACTCCGCTGTTGCTGATGATTTGATGCTCTCATTTACCACACAAGTGTTTCAACAAAAACATTCTGAAAACTGAGCAGAAATTCATGGAAACAAATTGAAGCATTTCAAAATGAATTAAAGTTGCGAGTGACTTCTTGGCTTTTGGCAGCAGTCCTGCTGGTGGTGCTCCTTCTCGCTGAGAGAAATGAACTTTAATCAAGTGAAATTTTTACAGCACAATATGTACAGGCCTTTTGATGCTCAATGGTCATGGTTCAAGCTGCATGTTATCCTGTCACGGGCCTTGTGGATCTCAGTGACATGAAATATAAGACCCCAAGCTTTAGCTAGTGGCTCGGCAAGAAAGACCAATGATCAATATATTTAAAACACTTTTATTTATGTTGAGAGGAGCTTTGTAACTCTGGTGGGTAGATTTTGGCTTTGTGTGGTAGTGTAGAATGGGCGATAGTGAATTGGCAGCCTCTTTTATATTTCTCATGATTTTTAGCTCTCTTGACTTCGATGGAAATCAAAATCGTGTGAGATGTAAAATGGGCTGCCGATTTTCTATCCCGTTAAGATCTACCCCGCGTAGTCCCCCAGATGTGGACTTGTGTCTGATCTTTGCTTTAATTGTCATCTGAACTTGGTTACCAGTAATGGTGAAAAATCGCGACGTGGAGCATCTTATGTTTGTAGAGACCTCTACCTCATCAGGTGGCACCCATCCCCTTGGAATCCCATCCCAATCCTTCCTACAACACATGGCGTACATTTGCTAACACAGAGCAGCATTCATGCCAGCCATGCAGATGTCCTGGGTCTCGAAGATCTTCTTGAAGCTAAAGTGAGGATGCTGTCCGGAGATTGCAGGCTGCGCATTCCAAGGGAATGAGGTCAGCTCTCGGATTGCAGTGGTGTGAAATCTGCAGAGCTGTAAAAATCAGCTTCTCAAGTGGTTGAGCTTTAAATCGCCCAGGAGCTGTGTAGGAAACTGAGTTAACTTATGGTATTGTAATGCTCTGCAGTGTAAACATAGCGCGAGGCTGCCTATCTCCTGGGACAGAACTGGAATGCTGAACACTGCGAGTCCTAATGGTTTGCATGTGTCTCAACTGCAATTGTAAGCTTACCCTGGCTGAAGCTGCTTTTCCCCATTGTGCTTCAAGCCTCCTTGTAGCTTTATGGCATTGAAGTGGAGACAAATCTTGAAATTTCCTTGCTTGCCACTGCCTCATGCTGAGCCACTTCACCAACATCTAAGATCCATGGGTTGGGGAAGACAGTGTTGGGGATGAGTGGGGGAAGATGGTCCTGATCGTCTGTAGATATATCAGGCAGATGCTGTTTTTTGAAAACAATATATGTGCTCCTAATAGGCAAAAGATACTTGTTCCAGAAGACACCAAGAGCAAGAAAGCTGTGGCATTTTGAGCTGGTGCTACTTGTGCCAAGTTCATGCTTTTAGAGACTGATGCTGACTGGGAGTTGGACAGCATGAGAATGTTATAATTCAAATGTGTTTATGCAAATCCTTAGTTTGCACTGGAGGATTTGAACCTAGGCTTATAGATGTAACTACAATCCTCTGTATGGTAAATGCAAGCTTGAATTCCAGCCTGACACTCCAGTGTAGTGCTGAGGCAGTGCTACATTGTTGGAGATCCCATGGTATTATTTGAAGAAGAGCAAGGAGTTCTCCCAATGTTCTGGTCAACCAACTGTCCACCAACACTACCAAAAACAGGTAAAACATTCATTCTCCTTATTGCTTTTCACCTCATTTTTGCCTGCCTAAAAACAGTTATTGCACATCAAAGTAATTCACTTTGAGGCATTTCTGAGAAATATGATAAGGTGCTATATAAATGCAAGTCTTTGTTTTGGTGAATCAGACCCCTGATACAACACAGAACATGTCTGCCACAGTAGAATGAATAGAACAAGATTGTTGAGTTTGACTTTGCCTAAGTAGTCATTGGCTTCATTAAAGATTAAGGTATAGAACCATATAGCTCTCTCAAAGATTTCAGAATCTATCAACTGGCTATTAAATCCATCAGCTGCTACTTGATGAAACTAGTTAGTAGGTTTTAACTCTTGAGGGATGACTTTAAGGGGGAGACATATTTGGTTGGATAGTGCCCCTCGCTACAGGAGCGCTAAAGGGATTGCAGCCGCGTGCGCTGGCATATGTGCCACTCGGCAAATTCAGTGTGCCGGTACCGATGGCGCTGAGGAGTACTGCCCGGGAGCATCACGCCAGTGTGCAACATCCCCGGTATCGACACGGATACAAAATTTGGTTTGCGCTGCACCCGTAGTGACACCGCCAGAGAAAGCTGGTGTGTAGAGCTGTCCCAGGGCGCTAAGGGAAGGATTGACTGCATGAGGTAAGTGCGATTGATATATATGTATATTTTTTGGATTTAACTTTATTTGGGGTAAGTAATGTATAGGGAGCACAAAAGCAAAATACTGCGGATGCTGGAAACTGGAATAAAAACAGAAAATGCTGGAAATCTCAGTGGGTCAGGCAGCATCTGTGGAGAGAAAGCAGAGTTAATGTTTTGGGTCTATTGTGTTCCTAACACAGATGAGACTGCACACAGGGAGGTTAAAGAGACAGTGACCTCAGTCTTTATTAATTCACTCCAGAGTGAGGAACAGGCCTTAGGGGCCAGCTTATATACAGTGCTCCCAAGGGATGCTGGGATCCCTTGGGACTTCAGGGGATGAGCTCCCTGGTGGTGGGACATGGGAGTGCATGCTTTACAGATACAAAACAGGGTCGACGCCCTTCATCAGAACTGTATAGGGAATGTTTTTTTTGCTTTTTGTTCTGATTCTTTTTGTTGCAGGGAAACCTCTCTGAGGCACTACGAAGCTGGCTCTTTAACATGGGATATTCAGTTGCTCACCCAGCCTAGTGTCCCAAGAGAGGTGTGGAACACTTCCCTTAGCGCTCCCCTCCACTGTCAGGGCGCAACAACTGAATTTTGTGGCTGCCGCCATTAACCATTTTCCGGTGCTAAATTTAGTGACCACCTGACATTAGCGTATTGAGAACCCTCCAACTGGTTTCCAACCCATAGATTTTGTGCTCCCATTGGGAAGCCTCAACTGTCAGAAGCATATATTGGTGATGAGGCATGAAGGAGAAAAGGGAGTGGTCGTGATAGTGGGCTCTGTGATATTTTTACTATATCACTAACGAACATACTATACAAGATATCTCTAATACAGATCTTGTCATCATGTGACTTTGCCACATGACCCTTTTATTGTATTTGCATCAGTAGTTGCAGTACATCAGTAATCCAATGGAGCAGTACTCTACTTGGGGAGCTCTATTACACTTCTCCCTCCTTAATGAAGAAGTAATCATAATAAAATAATGATTATACATAACTTGCATGGTTATACACAACAAAAGCTGTGGACTTTTGGTCAGGTAGTCACTAAATTTCCATATTTACAAATCAAACTTAACCACTGGTAATCTGTTTCAAAGAGGATATCTTCACTTTTGAACAGAATTTTCCAAACTTGCTGTGGAACTTAGACTCATTGTAGGCTGAGCCTGAGGAGAGGTTTTTTCCAAGGGCAACACTTGATCTACATTTTGACTCTCTACAACTTCAGACTATTTGTCTGCCTAATTCAGACTCAGACTTAAATGTTGACATTCTCTTGGACCTGTTTCTAGTATATCTGATGTAGGATTTTCTACTGCTACTCAACTTCTAATAAGACTATCTGACTCATCAGAAATAATCGAATCATTCCAACATCAACTCCTTCCATATCTATAGATAACATATGATTTATGTGAACAAACCTAACCGTTCCATGATCAAACATCTTGACCAAATATGTGCAAGGGCCACATATCTTCACTACTCTTCCTGGTAACTACTTTAACCATTTATGATGATGGTTCTTCACTCTAACCTTCTGATGCAATTTCACACTTCTCTCTTTTACCTTACCTCTATCATGATTCTCTTTCTATCTTAATTGTTTCTCTTCTACTGACTGCGCCAAGTTTGGCTTCAACAACGAGAAACTGGATAATGGCTGTCAGTTGCGAAACAACTCTGCTGGTGTTCTACCAGTAGTTGTATGAGGAGTATTATGATAAGTAATTAGAAAATTTGCTAATTTGTGGTTCAACGACAACTGCCATTTCCTTGGATTTGGATCCAACATTTGCTTGATGTGAGCACATTTTACAATTTGCATTGTGCGCTCTGCTGTACCATTTGAAGCAGGGTGGTACAGTGGAGCTTTGGTATGGTTCACACCATTTCTGTTCGTGAACTGTGCAAATTCTTCTGACCAAAATTGCAGCCCATTACCAGACACAATTTCACTGGGAGGCCATATGAAGAGAACAATCTGCGCAAATTGTCTAGTGTTTTACTAGTTAATTTCCGCATTGGAAACACCTCGACCCACCTCGAATGACTATCAATCACAATGAACAATTGCTGTACTTCTAGCTCAGCAAAACCTACATGTAACCTTTGTGACACCCTAGGATCCATTTCCATGGTTGTAATGGTACTGAAGGTGGTTGCTTGCTTGCCGATTGACATGTTGTATACTGACTAATGATGTACTTTGTATCTTTATCTAAACCTGGCCACCGTAAGTAACTGCATGCAACACTCATGGTCAAGCACATTCCCAGGTGCTGGTCATGAAGATCTCCTAACAATTTGGACTTGAACTTATTTGGAATCTTGCACCCCACATGATACAAACTTTATCCACTGACAATTCATTCCTACGAACGAAGTATGGGTGAATATTTTCTCTGATACCTGGTTTGACAAACCATTTGCTATGTATCATACACATTTGACTTAACTGGGTCACGTTTGGTTGCTCTACCAATTCCTTCAGCTGTGACTGGCAGTTCATCAATGTATTAAAAATAGAATACTTCTTCTCTATTGGGTTTAAACTTGTGATGGGGATGACAACCTGGACATAGCATCAGCATTATCATCTGACTTAGGTACAACAACAATGGGTGTAGCCTAATTATTTAGATGCAATTTAGAGATAATGTTCTCAGTTTTTTGAGTTCTTGCTCAACTTTCTCCTTGAGTGCGTATAGTACGGGATATGACATGCAGTAACATGGTCTAGCATCCTTCTACACCCTGATACTTGCCTTGAAGTCTTGGATCGGACTGCCTGTTTCGCAGAACACCTATGGATACTGCTTGATGACATCATCTTTCGATGCAAATTTAATTTCTACACAAAAAATCTCATTCCAATCCAGCTTCAGTGATTCCAACCAATTTCTACCTATCAAGGCAGGCTTGTCTCCTGCCACTACGAGAGGCAATCTCTGAAACTGATCCTTGTATTTCACCAGTATGGTGATACATCCTACAACAGGAATTTGCTCTCCTGAATAGCCTCACAGCTCTATCTTCGATTTCTCCAGTGGAAAATCACGCAACTTGTCGAGATATAGCGATTCCGGTACTATGCTCACAGATGCACCAGTGTCGATTTCCATGGGTATCTTTGTTCCTGCAATGTCTACTTGGATGAGGCTACATCGTGAATCGTTGTTAGATACCCTCGTGAATTGCTGTTCGATACACTCGTGCTCCTGATGACGTGTATCTCCAAAATCTCCTTGTCCTGTTGCTTCTCTTCAATGATATGGAGTTTTTAGCAATTTCTACTTCTAGCATTGAAAATGGTTTACTCTTCGGTTGGTATGCCTTTGCAAGATGCCCAGTTTTCATGCAGCAGAAACACTCTGCCTTCACATATGGACAGCTTTAAGCAATGTGTTGTCCCAGGCAACGATAGCAAGACTTCAATGCGCTGTTACCTTGGCCAGTTACTGAGACCTTGGGGCCCAACTGCCTTTTACTTTTAACCTGCTGGCGATTCACCTCGGTTGTCTGATGACTGGAAATGGCGCGAAATTCTCAGGGGTATTGGTCGGCCATATCCATCGACATTGCTGACTGACAAGCGAAATCCAAAGTCGAGTTAGAAGTTGTCAACAATTTCCTTCTGATTGCTTCATTTTTCAGCCCACAAACAAAACGGTCACACCATGCTCAGTCCTAAAAAATTCCGAAATGACAGTGAATGGATAGCTTTTTTAAAGCTACAATGTACTCACTGATACCCTCATCAATGAATTGATCTCATATTCCAAAATGATAACTTTCAGCAATTTCCAGGGGCTCAAGACTAGTGCTGAATCTCCGACAGTGGCATGGTCTTTGGCTTGATAGGAACAATCACATTTTTCAGGGTTTCATACATCTTGGGGCCTGCTTCAGTCAAGAAAATAGCCTGTTTCTTTTCTAAAGCCACACGGTTATGGTTTTCATCAAGGACTTCAATGATACTATTCGTGGTGAAAAACATTTCTAGCCACTCCACATATGCTCCAAAAGTCGCTCGGTCATGATGGAATTCACCCAAGCGCCCTATTATTCCCATAGGCATGGCCATCTGAACTCTGGCAATGTCGACAGTTCAGCCACGTGTGCTTGTAATTTACCTTGGATTTTTAGCTGTTCTGCAAAACAAAGAACCTCTCAAAGTCTCTCTGTTGTTTGGCAGGAACATCCACCAACAAAAATTTCAGCTAGAGAATCCAGAAATCCTATCCTCATTGCCAAGGTGATATATCCTTATGACATCACTAACATACAGATTCTACAAGATGGCTCTCAGAGGAAACTGTCATCATGTAACTTTGCCACGTGACCTTTTATTGTATTTACATCAGTAATTGCAGTACATTAGTAGTCCATTAAGTGGAGCAGTAGTCTACTAGGGGCAGCTCTATTACATGGTTTGGATAAGGAACTCTGAATAACACCTTGAGATTGGTCCCCTTACACAATGGAGCTGATGGAAGCCTGCATGGGGTGGAGGGGGTGGCATGGGCAACACCCCCTTTCTGAAACATGCACAGTATCTGGATTTTCCAAATGCACGGCACAGGCAGGCACTGGTGATGTGCTTGTGCCCACCTGCCCGTTACGAATTAGGCATGCTTGCACTGACCCCCTCAACCTCAGTTCAGGGCCCTGGAGTGGGAACCTGGGTTGAATTCCACCCCCTCCACTTATTACCTCTCCCAAGTGAATTGCAGTTGGGCCAAAACTGGCTTAGATAATATGACAACACCAACCAGAGTTGGAACTGTCACTTTGTATGGCTTAGTGTTACAACTCACGGGGCAGAATTTAGTATTCATATTGGCTCAGAAATCCCGGTCAGCTGCTTCCCTTGGGCGATCGAGTAAAAACTTTAAAAAGATGCGCACCTACCTGTTCCTGCTGCGTCCACGCGAGTTCCCGGTCCTGTGCGTTGCAGTGCGTGCACGTCAGGACGTGTGCAGGCTTGGAGCTGGAGTCACATGGCTCTGGGTAGCCAATCAGGTAAAGTATATATTCATTCATAATAATGAGAACTCCGTTAGTTGCGCGGCCCTCGACAACGTGGACCATTTCCCATATCTCGGGAGCCTCTTATCAACAAAGGCAGACATTGATGCGGAGATTCAACATCGCCTCGAGTGCGCTAGTGCAGCCTTCGGCCATCTGAGGAAAAGAGTGTTTGAAGATCTGGCCCCCAATTCTACCACCAAGCTCATGGTCTACAGGGCTGTAGGTTAATACCCACCCTCCTGTATGGATCTGAGACATGGACGATGTATAGCAGGCACCTCACGTCGCTGGAGATATATCACCAACGATGTCTCCGCAAGATCCTGCAAATCTCCTGGGAGGACAGGCGCACCAACATCAGTGTCCTCGACCAGGCCAACATCCCTAGCATTGAAGCACTGACCACACTCGATCAGCTTCGCTGGGCAGGCTACATAGTTTGCATGCCAAATACGAGACTCCCTAAGCAAATGCTTTATGCGGAGCGCCTTCATGGTAAATGAGCCAAAGGTGAGCAGCGGAAGCGTTACGAGGACACCCTCAAAGCCTCCCTGGTAAAGTGCGACATCACCACTGACACCTGGGAGACCCTGGCCGAAGACCGCCCTAGGTGAAGAAAGTGCATCCGGGAGGGCGTTGAGTTCTTCGAGTCTCAATGCAAAGAGCGTGAAGAGGTCAGACGCAGGCAGCGGAAGGAGCGTGCAGCAAACCAGCCCCACCCACCCCTTCCCTCGGCGAATGTCTATCCCACCTGTAACAGGGTCTGTGGTTGTCGTATCCGACTGTTCAGCCATCAAAGAACTCACTTTGGGAGTGGAAGCAAATCTTCCTCGATTCCGAGGGACTGCCTATGATGACGAAGATGTATTATGAATGAGAAACAGCCCCCAAAACACACAAAACCAATAATAAAAAATAGAAAAAAACACACCACATATTTTTATTAATTTAAATAAAATGATATTTAAAAAAAATACTTTCCCGATTTTTAAAAAAGTTTTTTAAAATTATGGTTTAAAATAAACTTACTGTAGTGGGGAGGGTTTTTTTAACAATAAAATGTGTTTTTATTAATTTTATTTTAAAATGTTTTTGTGTATTTTAAAACTCTTACACCTGTAAAAGTAGGTTATATGCCTGCTTTTATCAGGCGCAAGAGTTTTGAGGACATCTACATGGCACGATATGGGTAAATACCACAATCTTGCCCTTGCAACTGTCCTGGCTGCTGGGGAAGATAGCTTGACAGATCAGACAGACCTGTTTTCAGCACCTGTGCATTGCGCGCTGAAACATCCCGGGTCCGTGCACACTCCGTACGGACCCAGGAAGCCGGAATTTCTGCCCCCAAAACTTTTGCGTACTCCATTTGTTTTCATCACTGCTAGTCATTTATTCCCACCTCGTTCACTAAAGCTCCGCTTCGAAGTGCTGTGAAATAAAGCATCTACCTTGGGCAAGAATAAGATGACCCTGTTGACAAAACACCCCGCCATGTATCTTGTCTGCCATGGGCACTTGTCCTCCTGAGGCAAACACGCGAAGTAGAGACTTCCTGGCAAAGAAACAACGGAGAGCAGTAAGAAAAAGAAATAAATAAGCGTTGAAGCTGAGGTTAAAAGCTGTAGTGGTTGTGTGTGTGTTTTTTTTTCCTGCTTAACCTCTTTAGCCTTTTCGTTTATTCTGCATTGTGAGGAATACGGAGCCTCAGTCAGGAACAGGAAGGAAATCTAAAAAATTGTAATTAAATTTCACTCCAAGCCAGTGGATAAATGCAGCCCCTGATGTGGTACTAAGCCACTAAAACTATGTAGGTCCCAGGGTTCAAACCTCAAATGTGTGTGTCGAGTTAGCTGATTTCAGCTGGGAGATGGCACGAGCCCTGCAATAGGGCTCAGTGTCCCTGAGCTGGGGAAATGGGAAATCAGCCAGGGCTGCATGTCTTGCAGTTTAAAAAAAAGTCTGCAACAACTATACATTCAATTTGAATGGCAACGATGGATTCTGAAGACATGCGTTCTGCCCTCTATGGTTATATACAGCTGGCGGGGTGAGGGTGGAAACCATGATCTAATTCTCCCTCTTTCTTCATTACTGCTAATGAAAATCACGCATCAGGTTTTTGAGTTTGCATTGTTGGGAGAATGATTACAATGGACTGTTAAAATAAAGGCCACAGACTCTGCCCCTGGCTCACTGCAATCCGACTGTAGCTGTTATTTTTAGCCCATCAAGACCACGAGTAAATAAAAAAAGATGAAAGATGGGTGTCGAGTAGTTCATTACCAGGAGAGGTTGTGTGTTCCCAGCACCACAAAACAAGGCAGATAGCTGTTAGAGGAGAATATTGATCCTGCCCCGTGTGATTGATTGATAAGAGGCAGGTTTATGGAGTGCTGTGAGCTGATAACATTTCGCAGGGTCTAAGGTACCGTTCCAGTTACTGTAATAGCATAGTGCAGCGCGCCTGCAGCCTTTTATATATGACCCTTTTTATGAAGTGTTTTTTACTGCCTCTGGCAAGTCAGAGCACGGGTCTGTAATATTGAGGTTTTCAGCTATTAGTGGTGCAGCTGATATAAGGCTGCAGGAGCGGCAGGTCCCCTGGCTAATATACCTCCGTCAGAGTGTCTGTTAGTTATAATCAAGGGTTACGACGGGCAGGTACACTCGAGCTCATGTGAAGTCATTATATAATTTATCCTGTTAAGCAGTCCTTGCACAATATTTGGAGTTGAGCAGAATTGACAACTCGGGTGGTCACCCTTGTGGTTTGGAATCAGGCAGTCTGGATCTGGTGCTGGCTATCAGGGAACATTGTATGAGATAAAGCAGGCACAACCTGGTACAATTCCCTGTGTGCACCTGTTCGCGTGTTTCCGAATAAATGAATGCCTGCGCACAAAAAATAAGAGGAAAATGAACCTGTCATGTATTCAACTATCATTGTACACCTTGAGAACATTGACCACAAGGGGTGAACTTGTGGGAGACACTCCTAAGCTGGGCTTGCAGGTATAAAAGGAGAAGCTCCACCCACCTTCTGCACTTGAGGTCTTGGTAATAAAGGTAACTGGCCACAGAGTGACCTTCTCTCAAGCATGGGCCTCGTGTGCATTTATACTATATTGTAAGGACATATCATTGGCGATGAGAAACTGGGATTTAAACCACGCGAGCATGGCCACTAGCAGCACAGAAGAGAGGTACTGTGTTGGTGATGATTGGGATGACTTTATTGAGAGACTATAGCAAAGTTTTGTCACTAAGGAATGGTTGGGACAGGATTCGGCCGACATACACAGGGCTTATCTCCTGATGGTTTGTGGGTCCAGAACGTACTTCCTGATGAAGGACCTTCTAGCACCAGAGAAGCCGGTGGACATGACGTTCGAAGAGCTTAGTAAGTTGATCGGGGAACACCTTAAACCGGCGAGCAGCATGCACATGGCGAGACACCGGTTTTACACGCACCGGTGGCGAGAAGGGCAAAGCGTTCCAGACTTCGTGGCAGATCTCCAGCGACTGGCGAGCCTATGTAAGTTCCCAGATGCATGTAGAGCGGAGATGCTGCGGGACTTTTTTATTGAGGGCATTCGCACGCTGGGGTTTTCAGGAAACTGATTGAGACCAAAGACTTGACCTTGGAAGCGACGGCTCTGATAGCCCAGACATTTATCTCAGGGGAGGAAGAGACCAGAATGATGTATGACAAAAATCTTGGCTCAAATGCGGCAAACGACCAGGGAGTCAACATTGTTAACACAGCACACAGTTCTCTAGGCAGACAAGGGCAATCGGACATGCCCCAGCATGTAGTCGAACCCAAAGGGGGAATTCAACAGAGACAAAGGCTAGCTGAACGGCGATTCATGCCATCGCAATGGACAATGCGGCCAGTAATGGGGCCATCAACACCTGTTGATGGTGCGCTTAAGGACAGTTACAGAGACAGTCAGAGACGATCGACTGGTAATGGACCTTTTGTTTCCAACAACGGGGCCTCCAGCTCATGCTGGAGGTTGGAGGCAAACACCCAGCCAGAGCTTGCAGGTATCAGCAATATACCTGTAGAAACTGCAACGTCAGCGGTCACTTGGCGCGTATGTGCAGGAAGCCTGCAGCCAGGTTGATGTACGAGGAGGACGGGCCCGATGTAAGCCCTACGAGGCCAAATGAATACTGGGGGAAATCGCTGGAAGCTGAAGTTCAGCGAGTTCATATGGAGCACATATACAGTTCATATACCAGGACGCCACCAATAATTATGAAAGTGCTCCTCAATGGCATCCCAGTATTAATGGAGCTAGACACGAGGGCCAGCCAGTCCCTGATGAGAATCAAACAGTTCAAAAGGTTGTGGGTGTCCAAGGCCAGGAGGCCAAAATTATTGCCGATTGACGCACAGCTACGGACATATACAAAGGAGATCATTCCGATGCTAGGCAGCGCCACGGTAGTCGTGACCCACAAAGATTCGGAGAACAGGTTGTCACTCTGGATTGTCCTGGGGGATGGTCCCGCACTACTGGGGAGCAATTAGCTTGCTGTCATGAACTGGAAATGGGGCGATGTCAATGCAATTTCTTCTGTGGAGCGAGTATCATGCTCACAGGTCCTGGATAAATTTGACATTAGTTCAACCCGGCATCAGCACTTTCATGGGGGCCAAGGTAGTGAACCCGGATGCCAGGCCAGTACACCACAAGGCCAGAGCGGTGCCGTATGTGATGCGGGAAAAGATAGAATGCGAATTGGACCGCCTGCTGAGGGAAGGCATCAGCTCGCCAATCGAATTCAGTGAGGGGCAAGCCCGATCGTGCCGGTACTCAAGGCGGATGGGTCAGTCAGGATATGTGGCGATTACAAGGCCAGCATCAATCGGGTGTCACTCCAAGACTAGTACCCGCTACCGAGAGTGGAGGACCTCTTTGCGACGCTATCCGGTGGCAAACTTTTTTCAAAATTAGACCTGACCTCAGCTTACATGACCCAGGAGCTGGCGAGTGAGTCGAAGAAGCTGACCACCATCACGACACACAAGGGGTTGTTTGAGTATAACAGATGTCCATTCGGGATTCGTTCGGCCGCCGCGATCTTTCAGCGAAATATGGAAAGCCTCCTCAAGTTGATTCCAAGGATGGTGGCTTTTCAAGACGACATCCGCATCACGCGTCGCGATACTGAAGAGCACCTCCACAACCTGGAGGAGATGCTACGCAAACTGGACCGGGTAGGGCTGAGATTGAAAAAGGCGAAGTGCGTCTTCTTAGCTCCAGAGGTAGAATTCCTGGGGAGGAGGAAAGCAGCAGATTGGATCAGACCTACGGCGTCCAAAACGGAAGCGATCCAGAGAGTACCCAGACCCCGTAACACGACGGAGCTGCGTTCGTTCCTGGGGCTCCTTAACCAATTTGTTAACTTTCTTCCCAAATTGAGTACGCTGCTAGAGCCGCTACACCTGCTCCTACGCAAAGGTCGTGATTGGGTCTGGGGAGACAGCCAGGAAAGGGCTTTTGATAGAGCACGCAATTTGTTATGCTCCAACAAACTGTTAATGTTATATGACCCGTGTAAGAAACTTGTTTTAACGTGCAATGCGTCGTCCTATGGGGTCGGGTGTGTATTGCAGCATGTGAATGCCAATGGTCAGTTACAGCCGGTAGCTTATGCCTCCAGAAGTCTGTCCCGGGCAGAAAGGGGCTACGGGATGGTAGAAAAGGAAGCGCTTGCATGTGTATATGCAGTAAAAAAAAAATGCACCAGTACCTGTTTGACAGGAAATTTGAACTGGAGACAGATCACAAACCCCTAACGTCCCTCTTGGCCGACAACAAGGCCATAAATGCGAATGCATCGGCCCGCATACAGAGGTGGGCACTTACGTTAGCCGCCTATGACTACACAATTCGGCACAGACCGGGCACTGAAAACTGCACCGATGCACTCAGCAGGCTCCCACTAGCCACCACTGAGAGGACAACTGAGCATGATGTTGAGATGGTCATGGCTGTTGAAGCTTTCGAAAGTGAAGGCTCACCTGTGACGGCCCGTCAGATTACAGTCTGGACAAATAAATACCCCCTACTGTCTTTAGTTAAGAAATGTGTCCTGAATGGCGACTGGGCAGCCACGTATGGGGCATGCCCTGAGGAATTTAAACCGTTTCATAGGCGCAAGGATGAACTCTCGATTCAGGCCAATTGCCTACAGTGGGGAAACCGAGTAGTCATGCCCCAGAGGGGCAGAGAGGTGTTTATCAGAGAACTTCACAATTAGCACCTGGGCATTGTCATGATGAAGGCAATTGCCAGGTCACACGTTTGGTGGCCAGGGATAGATGCAGACCTGGAACTTTGTGTTCGCAGGTGCAACACATGTGCTCAGCTGGGCCACGCACCCAGGGAAGCCCCCCTTAGACCCTGGTCCTGGCCCGCCAAGCCATGGTCCTTTCATGGGAAAAATGTTTTTGGTTGTAGTTGACGCCTACTCCAAATGGGTTGAGTGTGCCATTTTAAATTCAAGCACATCCTCTGCCACGGTAGAAAGTCTACGGGCAATGTTCGCCGCCCATGGTCTACCAGATGTCTTGCTTAGTGACAATGGCCCGTGCTTCACAAACACTGAATTCCAGGACTTCATGGCAGGCAATGGAATCAACCATGTCAGAACGGCACCGTTCAAGCCGGCCTCAAACGACCAGGCGGAACGAGCAGTGCAGATAATCAAACAGGGGATGCTCAGAATCCAAGGGGGTTCCCTACAAAGCCGCTTATCATGCCTCCTGTTGGGCAATAGACCCCGGCCACACTCGCTCACAAGTGTTCCACCCGCAGAGCTGCTAATGAAAAGGACGCTCAAAACCAGGATATCCCTTATACACCCTACTCTGAAAGATTCACTAAATATATTCAAAAAGGAGTTAGATGAAGTCCTTACTACTAGGGGGATCAAGGGGTATGGCGAGAAAGCAGGAATGGGGTACTGAAGTTGCATGTTCAGCCATGAACTCATTGAATGGCAGTGCAGGCTAGAAGGGCCGAATGGCCTACTCCTGCACCTATTTTCTATGTTTCTATGTTTCTATGTAAATTGCTGAGAGCAGGCATCAGTCACAATGTGACTACCATGACAGTAATGCGAGGGCGCGATGTTTTGGTGTCAATGACCCTGTTTTTGTCCTTAATTACGCTGCAGGGCCCAAATGGCTTGCAGGCACTGTGATTGCCAAA
Source organism: Pristiophorus japonicus (assembly GCF_044704955.1). Classification (NCBI taxonomy): domain Eukaryota; kingdom Metazoa; phylum Chordata; class Chondrichthyes; family Pristiophoridae; genus Pristiophorus; species Pristiophorus japonicus. The sequence continues at coordinate 214,743,317 of NC_091984.1, read as the reverse complement.
GAGGGGAATAGGGTTTTGGTAGTTAAACTTACCAATGGACAAATCTGCCGCAAACACATGGATCAAACTAAAAGGAGGTTCAGCAACCCCATAGAAGAAGCAGAGGAAGAACACGACATTGAGTTTACTACACCACAGGTGACCGAACACCGGAACCAAGTGGAGGAGAGCCCAGTCACTTTGGGCAGTCCGGACAGGCCTGAGGCACCACAAACAGCAGACACTCAGGCCAGCACCCAACAACTGGAGCCCCAACTCAGGCGCTCTACAAGGGAGTGTAAACCACCAGAGTGACTTAACCTGTGATCCCAATAAGACTTTGGGGGGGAGGTGCTGTCATGTATTCAACTATCATTGTAACCCATGTATAAGCTGACCTAAGTTGTACACTGTGAGTACATTGACCACAAGGGGTGAACTTGTGGGAGACACTCCTAACCTGGACTTGCAGGTATAAAAGGGGAAGCTCCACCCACCTTCTGCACTTGAGGTCTTGGTAAGAAAGGTAATAGTCACAGAGTGACCTTTTCTCAAACATGGGCCTCGTGTGCATTTATACTGTATAGTAAGGACATATAAGAATCCAGGAATAATCGCAATGCTTTGTGTGCCATGTAATGTGGAGGCATCACATATCAAGGGTAGTGGGGTTATTGATAAATGTTCATTCGCAGCAAAACAAACATCAAGACCCATTCACCGCTCTGCCTCTATCCTGCCTTCTCTCTGGTCTGGGACCTGGCAATGAAGTTGGTAGTTGGTAATCCGATCTTCAAATTGCTCAATTGGAGCATTTTTTTTTATATATGGAGTTATTTTTCTCCTGCTCTACTTCCTTGTCAAACCGATAGCTGCGCTTTCAACGTAAATGTCAGCCCTGACTTTGCGAGTCTCCGCCAGTAGGTCAGCTTCAGTACCAGTGGGTGTGGGAATGAGGTCCAGCAGGCCCACGGTCCATACTTGCTTTGTGCCACATTGTGCAATAAATAAATTGGACAGGCACAAGAGGGCTGCAGTGGCCTCCAGCACCAGCCCCTTTTAATGAGGTGAATTAGGGAGTTAGATATGGCCCTTACAGCTAAAGGGATCAAAGGGTATGGAGAGAAAGCAGGAAAGGGGTATTGAGGTGAATGATCAGCCATGATCATATTGAATGGTAGTGCAGGCTCGAAGGGCCGAATGGCCTACTCCTGTACCTATTTTCTATGTTTCTATGCCAAATCTTGCAAATCTCACTTTGTTCTGGCTGCCCCGGCACTCACCTTGCTCATATAAAATGGCTGACCCACTAATTCACTGGCCCAATCTGCAGAAGCAGGATTCTTAAAGTTGGGATTCACTTTGTGAAAAGTTGTAAGCAAAATTATTTTGTTTTCAAGAAATGTTTGTATTTAGTTGCATTTTGTTTCCTGCGATGGTCTCTGTTGCTGATGAAGGTGGAGTTTTTGCATTCCAAGACTGTTATTTCCCATTACCTTTTTGGAGCAAACCAAGTGGCCCTTTGGACGTTCCTGTAACGTTCCTTAAAGAAGAAGAGTTAATCAATGAGGCCTGAGGCGACAGGCCCATGCTTGTCGCCACCCTAGGACCTGCACTTACAGACCTAAGCAGTCTGACATGGGCATATCATTGGAGACCTGTCATCAGTGCCTTTGCTTCACAAAACAGGCTAACACAGAGCCATTTGCAGACAAATCCATAGCTGTTAAGGATACAGCAACGTTAAGTTTTTATGCTACTGCAGAGGACATCTGCCTAATCAGTCAGTTAACTGTCCATAGATGTATCAAGCAATTGACAGATGTCAGAGCAACAACTTCATCCCTTTCTCTGTGTGAAGGAAGCTTCACCTAAACAGGGCGCAGGAGATTTACTAGGTGGCAGTCTTTTCAAGAGTAAACATACAAACATAGAAAATAGGTGCAGGAGTAGGCCATTCGGCCCTTTGAGCCTGCACCGCCATTCAATGAGTTCATGGCTGAACATGCAACTTCAGTACCCCATTCCTGCTTTCTCGCCATACCCCTTGATCCCCCTAATAGTAAGGAATACATCTAACTCCTTTTTGAATATATTTAGTGAATTGGCCTCAACAACTTTCTTTGGTAGAGAATTCCACAGGTTCATCACTCTCTGGGTGAAGAAGTTTCTCCTCATCTCAGTCCTAAATGGCTTACCCCTTATCCTTAGAATGTGACCCCTGGTTCTGGACTTCCCCAACATTGGGAACATTTTTCCTGCATCTAACCTGTCTAAACCCGTCAGAACTTTAAATGTTTCTATGAAATCCCCTCTCATTCTTCTGAACTCCAGTGAATACAAGCCCAGTTGATCCAGTCTTTCTTGATATGTCAGTCCCGCCATCCCGGGAATCAGTCTGGTGAACCTTTGCTGCACTCCCTCAATAGCAAGAATGTCCTTCCTCAAGTTTGGAGACCAAAACTGTACACAATACTCCAGGTGTGGCCTCACCAAGGCCCTGTACAACTGTAGTAACACCTCCCTGCCCGTGTACTCAAATCCCCTCGCTATGAAGGCCAACATGCCATTTTCTTTCTTAACCGTCTGCTGTACCTGCATGCCAACCTTCAATGACTGATGTACCATGACACCCAGGTCTCATGCACCTCTCCTTTTCCTAATCTGTCACCATTCAGATAATAGTCTGTCTCTCTGTTTTTACCACCAAAGTGGATAACCTCACATTTATCCACATTATACTTCATCTGCCATGCATTTGCCCACTCATCTAACCTATCCAAGTCACTCTGCAGCCTCATAGCATCCTCCTTACAGCTCACACTGCCACCCAACTGAGTGTCATCCGCAAATTTGGAGATACTACATTTAATCCCCTCGTCTAAATCATTAATGTACAATGTAAACAGCTGGGGCCCCAGCACAGAACCTTGCGGTAATCCACTAGTCACTGCCTGCCATTCTGAAAAGTACCCATTTACTCCTACTCTTTGCTTCCTGTCTGACAACCAGTTCTCAATCCACGTCAGCACACTACCCCCAATCCCATGTGCTTTAACTTTGCACATTAATCTCTTGTGTGGGACCTTGTCGAAAGACTTCTGAAAGTCCAAATACACCACATCAACTGGTTCTCCCTTGTCCACTCTACTGGAAACATCCTCAAAAAATTCTAGAAGATTTGTCAAGTATGATTTCCCTTTCACAAATCCATGCTGACTTGGACCTATCATATCACCTCTTTCCAAATACACTGCTATGACATCCTTAATAATTGATTCCATCATTTTACGCACTACCGATGTCAGGCTGACCGGTCTATAATTCCCTGTTTTCTCTCTCCCTCCTTTTTTAAAAAGTGAGGTTACATTGGCTACCCTCCACTCAGGGCATAATAGAGAGCACCCAATGTTGGCATCAGGGATCCTGACATAACCCCAATTACCTGTATCAACTTCCATTCTATTAATGTTCAGATGATGTCAAAAAATGTGTGTTGTCCCTTCAGCTGTTTTGGCTGCTCACAGTGAAATGTGATCCTAAAACCCTCTATTTTGCTGTCTCTCTCTTTTCAAAGTCATCTCAAAACCAACCTCTTGCTTTTGACTACATCCTAATCCTTCCCCCTCCACTTCAGAGTTCTCATTTTCTCTTCTGTGAAATGCGATGGGATGTTTTACTACGTTAAAGGTGCAAGTTGTTCTTGTTATTCTGGGAGTATCTTCAATAGTTTCTTTATGCACCAGTCTAAGGTACCCACATTATGTGAGAGCCCAGATAGACTGGATGGATCATTGCTAGGAGACCATTGATAACTCTTCTGCATCTTGACTGATAACCCCAGTGAAACCAGCTATGCAAATCCATCACACATTGCAGCAGAGAGGCCAGAAGTGTACTATCTTGAAATGTGCAATGAAGACTTTTGACTATAAGTTCAACTGCCTTCCAAAGGCAGGCTCAGTAGCGTATCAATCCCTGGCCCCTATTGTAAAGGAACAGCTTGCGTTAGAGCCTTGGGCAATTTTTTCTTCGGCTACCTCTATCACTTGCTCCTCCTCACTCGGGAACGAGGTGTCCTGTGATGCTTCCTCCTTAAACTCGTTATTTAAATGTCCTGGGAGCTTGGATCTGTGCTGGTGCTTATGTTAGGTGATGTGTGCACTGCAACCTGCTGTGATGTGCTCAGGTCTAGTGTGCCCATAGCTGATGGTGCTTCCTCTTGGAAAGACCCTATGTGAAGTGAAAAGGAAGATACATTACGATGGTATTAGCATGCAATAGCTATTGGTACACTACTAAGAAAAGGGAGGGTGAACAGCCAGTTGTCGTGGTGCACATTGGTACCAACGATCTCGGTTAAAAAAAAGGGATGAGGTCCTACGAGAAGAATTTAAGGAGCTAGGAGCTAAATTAAAAAGTAGGACCTCAAAAGTAGTAATCTCGGGATTGCTACCAGTGCCACGTGCTAGTCAGAGTAGGAATCGCAGGATAGCTCAGATGAATACGTGGCTTGAGCAGTGGTGCAGCAGGGAGGGATTCAAATTCCTGGGGCATTGGAACTGGTTCTGGGGGAGGTGGGACCAATACAAACCGGACGGTCTGCACCAGGGCAGGACCGGAATCAATGCCCTCGGGGGAGTGTTTGCTAGTGCTGTTGGTAAGGAGTTAAACTAATATGGCAGGGGGATGGGAACCAGTACAGGGAGACAAAGGGAAACAAAATGGAGACAGAAACAAAAGACAGAAAGGAGATGAGTAAAAGTGGAGGGCAGAGAAACCCAAGGCAAAAAACAAAAAGGACCACTGTACAGCAAAATTTTAAAGGGTCAAAGTGTAATAAAAAGGCAAGCATGAAAGCTCGGTGCCTCAATGCGAGGAGTATTTGGAACCCAGGAGAGGGCTCTGAGCTAGTTAGAGTGGGTGAGAGCTCAGATGAACAGGACCCCAAGAAAGAATGCAAAAGGCAGGAGACAACAGAGCAGAGTAGCACTGGGGTAAGTGTAAACCACAAGGTGATAGGAAGGGACAATATGTATGACTATAAAGGGGCTGCAGGAGGGGTCAAAACTAAAAATCATGGTTTAAAAACTAGTATTAAAACACTCTACCTAAACACACACAGCATTCTAAATAAAGTAAATGAGTTGATGGCACAAATCATTATAAATGGGTACGATTTGGTGGCCATTACAGAAACGTGGTTGCAGGGTGGCCAAGACTGGGAATTAAACATACAGGGGTATCTGACAATTTGGAAAGATAGACAAGAAGGGAAAGGAGGTGGGATAGCTCTGTTAATAAAGGATGATATCAGGGCAGTTGTGAGAGATGATATTGGCTCTAATGAACACAATGTTGAATCATTGTGGGTGGAGATTAAAGATAGTAAGGAGAAAAAGTCACTGGTGGGCGTAGTTTATAGGCCTCCAAATAATAACTTCACGGTGGGGCGGACAATAATAAAGGGAATAATGGAGGCATGTGAAAAAGGAACGGCAGTAATCATGGGGGATTTTAACCTACATATCGATTGGTCAAATCAAATCGCACGGGGTGGCCTTGAGGAGGAATTCATAGAATGCATTCGGGATTGTTTCTTAGAACAGTATGTTACAGAACCTACAAATACTGTGCACCATACAATGCATGAGTCAGTATTTCAAAATATTCTGTCTCTAAACTCTCCTCCAACAGACTCTGATTCAAAAATGGCGATTGCCAGCTCCTCGAATCGGGACCGCTCCCTGGAAGGTGCCACCCACCCTGCCAGTGCATGTGCGGCTCCCTGGGATTATACGCGGCCTAGCCCTTGAGGCACGTGCAGGTGTTCGAAAGAGCCATGAGTGCACAGGCCATCCACTGGTGCCCCCAGACAGCCTACAGCCCCCCCTGTGTGAGTGCATCGATGTTGGGGGGATTTCGGAAGGGCCTGCTCCACCAGTGAGGCCTCGCACATAGCCAGCGCATTTGTAAAATGGTGGGTGCGCCGCTGCGCGAGTCCGTGCCGGTGGCACGCGGCCTTGCGGTCAATACCCCCGTAGTTTCAGGCAGCCATGTTGGTTCTGAGCGCCACTTTCAACATTGACGTGTCACAGTGCAAACTCTACAAAAAAACTGCTGGACAACTTTTCCGCAACGATAGGGTTTGAAAGAAAGAAAGACTTGCATTTATATAGCACCTTTCGTGACCACTGGACATCTCAAAACATTTTACAGCCAATGAAGTACTTTTGGAATGTAGTCACTGTTGTAATGTGGGAAACGTGGCAGCCAATTTATACACAAGCAACCTTCCACAAGCAGCTATCGAGGGTGCTAACAGCTCACAGGTTTTCTTTTCTTCCATTCTTGCTATGTCCCAGGAGTAGTCATTTGTGCAAAGCTACCTTTGGTAATCCCCCAGTTACCTTAAAACCTCTTTCTCACTTGCTCTTAGGTCCAACTGCATTCAGTCTCTAGGCTAGTCACTGTTTATGCAATGGAAATACAACTTATAGCGCAGCAGAAAAAAATTCCCACCCCTTTAATGATAACCTGCAGTCTGGCCAGATTTCCTGCCTCCCTTCCCCAGCCAATTGTGCTGTTAGCTAAGGTTCCTGCACTCGTTTTTCAAGTGCAGGAAGTCTATTAAGATTAAAAGGAGGGGTTGAGTATCGCAATATCTGGTGAGGCCAATCCTCGCCAGCACCGGCCAAGCCTGTCTGTGCTACTGGTGGGCACTAGCCCCAAATTTGCTTTCACTGCAGTGTCTTCCTGCTGCCCTTCGGCGGTAGTGGGAGCCTGTTCATCCCAGGTCCCATCGGGAGGGCTGGAGGGTGCCGGCCTCTTGCTCCCGGTGCTGCCCCTGGTGGCCAGAGGGGTAGGGCCAATCTGGGGCAGGGTGTGCCATCCGCTGATCGCTGGCCCTGCAGTGGGTAAGCTCCCACTGTGTGTGGCCACACTCCTTGGGGCATCACATTGGTCCTGGAGACGCAGGCTACATGATTGGGTAGCCCGCTGGACCTAGGTGCTTCAAACGGGAGATTTCCCTTGGTTTTGTCGGAGTGCATATTGAACCCGGCATCACACATTATTCCATTGTTTACATTCATGACATATTGGCTCCGATCGCACTCAGGTACTAGTTCACATTTGTCAATTACATATTTTCCCTGTATATTACTGGCATCGCTGTACAATGTTACATTTAGATACTTGTATTCACCAATTACATCTTTTCCACGTATCCTACCGGCATCGCTGATCAACGGTACATTTAAATACTTGCATTTGTTAATTACATCTCTCACATTAGTATCACTGGCATAGCTGTACAAAAAGTGGAACTGTCCCTTTGTTCTGGGTTGCTGGTCTCCTTTTAAGAGGGCCTTGCAATCTTTACCCCAATCTGGTTCACTGCTTGGCATCACATGTTGCTCCCGCAACGCTGCCTCTCGTGGTCTGGTCGTGGCCATCTTGATTTCAGGCACTTCGTCTCGTGGTGCGGGCGCCATCTTTTCTCTCTCCACGAGGTAGGCTGCGGTGATCCTTCTCTCCCCAGGTTCTGCCACTGAAGCGTCGATCTTCTCCTTTCGAAGTCCTACCACGGCCCGGAAAGTGAATTCTGGTCATTCGGGTTGGATCATCTCGCCGTTGGGTAGTGCGGTCTGTGTCGTCGCCGCGCAGTCGAGTTGGATCTTCAGGTGCTGCAATGGATCCAAATTTGGGGCCGCCTAGGATGTCGATCACTGGGGCCTGGAGGCTTTCCCAGCTCCAACAGATTTGGATTTGCTTCATCCAACTTCTTCCTAGCAGCATTGGACCATCACCAGCAACAATCCACAAAGGTAGCTTGTGCATCGCGCAGCCATGGGACACCTGGACATTCATGCTGTCAACGACTGGGATGGTGTCGTTTGTGTAAGTCAACAGCTTTGCCTGGATTGGTAGCATTTCAGGTTGTTCGATAGGGTTGTCCCAGAATTTCTCGAAGGCCGCCTGATCAGCGATTGGCTCACCCTTGTGTCGACCTCCCTCGAGACTGGAACACCGTTGATTTCTCAGTGTCCCAGTATCCTAGTGTCTCTGTGTCTCCGTGTCTCCGTGTCGCAGTGAACGTTTTCGTTGTCGTCTTCTCTGGGGCTACCAAGTCCCTGACAAGGCCATGAACGGTGGGCCCACGACTGCTGAGCAGGATGGCTTGCCGCTTGTCAGCCAGTGAGGTCGGTGTGTCTCCAGCCAGGTCATTCGCGATGAAGTAGTGTTCTAGCCCTTCCACAAAGGCATCCCAATCTTCCCCATCAGCGACTTGTTGAAAATTGCCAAGGTTAGCCATTTTTCGCGTGGAATTTGTATTCTCGTCACCAATTGTGGGATCTGTAAGCACTGTAGTAATGACTCCACGAGGTAAGGTACTGCACTTGAACTGTTGTGACCTTAATGCAGCTCCCGAATGAAGTCACAGTAAGGTGGGCTCCTTTTTATACTTGGCTACCTGCGGTGTGCAGCTGACCTCTAGGTCTCCACCAGTTGCACCCTCTGGTGGTACAGGCATATTGTATACAGTGTAAAGATACATTCATTGGTCTTATGTAACTGTACATTGACTATACAGGGTATATACATACACAACAAAAAGCTTGGTCAAAGAGGTAGATTTTAAGGAGCGTCTTGAAAGAGAAAGAGGTGGAGAGGTTTAAGCAGTAGTTCCAGAGCTTAGGGCCCAGGCAGCTGAAGGCACGGCCACCAATGGTTGAGCAATTATAATCAGGGATGCTCAAGAGGATAGAATTAGAGGAGCGCAGACATCTCGGGGGGTTGTGTGGCTGGAGGAGATTACAGAGATAGGGAGGGGTGAGGCCATGGAGGGATTTGAAAACAAGGAAGAGAATTTTGAAATCAAGGCATTGCTTAACTGCCATTTCAGTCGCCCATCGCTATCTGTTTTTGCGTCACCTGGGAAGAGAGATGAATGGACCGGGAAGAGAGATGAATGGACCAGGAAGAGAGTGAACCCTCATTTCCATGCATATGCACGGCTGGTTGACATTGGCTCATAGCTCATGTGCTACCAATTAGCTAACATTATGTTTTGGGTTTGTACTGCAGTTAATTCATGAATGTCCTCAGACTTGCAGACAGCAATCATTATTCTGAGTGAACCACTGCTTCACCCATCTTTGGGTGGATTGGGGCCTGGATAAAGTGATCTAGGAAGACTTGGGCAATGTCTTGATAGTGCTGGCCTGCTTGTCGTTTGGCTGAAAGTGTAGCCTGAACAGACTGGAGTGCGAAGCATTGACTGCTACTCACAGCACTGCCCTCTCTGAAAGCAATGAATCACACATCGCCCCTGGAAAAACTGAAGTCGGCAGCCCGATTACTTCTCGGGCCTGTATTGTCACCAGCAGTGAGTCATGGTACCAGCAGGGCCTAACTTTGCAAGACAGAATCATTTCCACGTTTGGCAGTTTGGCTCTTAGGAGATGAATGTTTATTTACTTAGGGGATTGGACTGACACAGCTGAGGGCTTGGGTCCTGATGGCTGTGGATGGATTGAGGATGAGCACCGAGTGCTAATGGACACAGCAGCTGGGGATGTACCTAATCCGCATTCCGACAAAATGTCACTCTCATTCTGCATCTAGAGCTCAATGCCATTGGTCCAATGCTTGCTGGTATTAAATCACTCTCCTGATCCTAGACCTGTGTTTCCTTTGATATCAAAGAAGAGAATTACCCCAACCCTTTATACTCCTTGGTTTAAGGAACAATTGACCCCCATCCAGTAGTGCACAACTCTTGCGTGTTTCACCTTCTGATGCTGTTACATACAAGAGCATCAAGGACAGTGTACACAGTGCAAGAGGGAATGATTCTCATGTCTGGTGCTGTGTGGTTCATCTCAGTATCAGCTCCTGTACATGTACAGTACATATCGGGTAAAATGGTGAACTGCAGCATGGGCGAGAGGCAGGATAACAGATATGTACAACTCATCACTGAAACCAGAGGGAAAATGGACAGAGAACCTATAAAATGGATAGCCTCAGATTGGAATAGCTGCACTGCTGTCATCGTGGAATCTAAATGCTCCAACTTCCATCTTTAAATTGCAAGTAATAGAATTCCTAAGTTATGAAAATGGGATAATCTCCAGAATAATTATCAGAAATAGTGCTTTGCAGTAAAACTGTCTTTTTATGTTCTTATGTTTGAGTGTCCTGTCATGAATCTTGCAATTAAACAAAAGAAAGTCAAAATATGGAGCATGAGCACCAATAGGGTTTGGACAGAAAGTTACTGTGCCATTAGAAACACACAGGACTGCAGTTAGAGATTTTATAAAGGATATTGTCTAGAACAGTGTTACTCACTGAGTATGCTTACAGGTTTGTAGAGCTGTTGCATTGTGGGTGGCTTAGCCTGTCATGTGATGTTCACAAGACTCAGTCAGTTGAATCTAGGTCATCCACGATGAGGTATGCAGTTGTGAGCCTAGTGGCTGAACTGGAAAGTGTATTGTGATTGCTAAACCTTTGATAATAAACCATCTAGTTCTTAGTAGCAATGTGTTGCTATGAATTCTTAAGCAAAGAACCATGAAGCAAATACATTACACTCATGAACAAACTGTGTATAAGAGAGCTATCACTGGGCTGAGCATCAGCTTGGCCTAGTGGTAGAACCCTACTCTCATGTCCGAGTTACGAAGGAAGAAAGAAGGGACTTGCATTTACATAGTGCCGTTCATGACTTCAGGACATTCTAAAATGCTTCACAGCCAATGAAGTACGTTTGAAGCATAATCACTGTTGTAATGTAAAGCGGTTGTAGGTTGAAGGCCCATTGCAGGCCTTAAGTACATAATCTAGACTGACACTTCAGTGGAGCGAGGTATTGACAGAGGGCTGTCTTTTGGATGAAATGGTTAATCAAAGTCCTGTCTAACTGTTCAGGTGGGCATAAAAGATCCAATTGGAATAAGAGCAGGGAGTCCTGGCCAATATTCTCAACCATTATTAAAACAGACTGGCCCTGAATTTCCTCGGGCTGTGATCACAGCAGTTACATTGGGATCATGCCCGCTGTCATGTGCTGACCCTGTGAAATTTCCAAATTAGCTGCTGCATTTGTCTACAAAGTAACAGTGACTACACTTCATAAGAAATTAATTGGCTGTGAAACACTTTGGAGGAATGTACCTTTAACCTTTTGCCAATGATCATACTTCCAACCATTCTGCCATTATCAGGAGTACTGAAACACACACCTCCATGGAGTGATTGGTCACAGATCTGTGTACTACTTTCGGGAATTTGGATTGGAAAATTGCAAATATCACTCGGATGAAGGAATCCAGGACTCAATTTTCCCCAGTTATCCGTGCCGTTTTTTTGGCGCACGGCGCTTTTTTGGCATAAATTAAAATATCCAAGTTTCCCCAAAGTTTCTGCGGCAGCTTAACTCCGTTAGGTATGATTTTCTTAGGTTAGTATTTTTTTGCATCATAGGGAGTGTAACCTGATATCTGCGCCAGTTTTTCACATTTAAGCAAGTTTGGCCAACTTTCATTTTTCCTAGGAAGGCTAATGTGAACACTTCCAAAACACCTTCTAGGAACTTTAGAAAAACCAGCGCACATTAAAAAATTGGAGCAGAAAGACGCCATTGTTTTTATGCGAAGTTTTGGAGGGAGTCAAGAAGACAAAGAATATGTCTCATGAAACATCATTTTTTCAAAGTCAAAAGGGAGAAAATGGTAGTCTAATGCAATTCTTTAATTTTTGATTTTTTTCAAAGAACCACGCCACCACCAAACATCTCCTTGCCGGAGTCGGAGTGCAGGCCAGCAGAATCACTCCCTCGCCTGGACACGGGCTTGGGGCTTGGCTTCAAAAGAAGCCTGGGGGGGGAGGGGGGGGTGGGGGATGGAGTGGGATGGAAGCCGAACTGAAGGGATGAGAACCCTTAGGCTATACAGCAGCTTCAAAAGAATCCAGACGGGGGGTGCGGTAGACGCCGAGTCCCTGTGTGATGGGATGGTACTTTGAAAGAAATCAAAAATTAAAGAATTGTATAAGACTTCGTTGCCCCAAATGTCTTCATTGAATGCCTAGTTTCCCATTCTAAACAAGCCTATTGCGCATGCGCAGACCAGGGTGTGGTCCATAGTAAGGCGTCGACCTTGGGGAAAGAGAGGGGAAAGAATGTTTGAGTCCTTTGATCTGCTGTTTTGAGCTTGTTGCACAGCTACAATTTCATTCTGGGGGCAATATTGACAATGCCATACCTTGTGCAAGGTTTCTGCATGACGGTGCTCTGGAGGAGAAGATTGATTAGACATCATCGCATGAGGAACCTCAGAGCATATAGGGTGATGGGCAGGAGGCCTTACCCATATCGGGTATATCGAGACAGGCGTTCATACCTGCACCTGAGTAATGCAGACTGTGTGAGAAGGCTGTGTTTCCGCAAAGATGTTGTAACCGAGATCTGTGAGTTAGTAAATGCAGACCTGCAACCCTCGACGCGTCAGGAGGACTGCTTTGTCAGTTGAGTAAAGGTTATAGCTGCACTTACATTTTATGCATTTGGATCATTCCAGACCACTACTGGGGATGTGTGCGCCATTTCTCAACATGCAACACATGTCTGCATTCAGCAGGCGACTGCTGCACTATATGTCCAGAGGAATAACGGCATAAAGTTCCCCATGACCACCCAGGCAATGTATGAAAGGGCTGTGGGTTTCTCCAGGATTGTTGGCTTCCCAAAGGTACAGGGCTGCATTGATTGTACCCACATCACCTTGCGAGCGCCTTTGGAAAATTCTGAGATGTACAGGAACAGAAAAGGCCTCCACTCTGTGCAGCTCATGTGTGACGACATGCATCTCATCATGTCAGTTAATGCGAGATACCCTGGCAGCACCCATGATGCATTCCTCCTATGCGAGAGCGCTATAACTGCCATGTTTCAGCAGCAGCCAGAACGACAAAGCTGGCTGGTGGGAGACAAAGGGTATGCATCGCCACCTGGCTCTTCACGCCCCTATGCGTAACCCGGACGGAAGCTGACTGGGAATACAACATGTTGCACATTGCGATGCACAGCATCATAGAGAGGACCATTGGCATCTTGAAGCAGCATTTCCAATGCCTGGACCATTCCGGAGGTTGCTTGCTGTACTCCCCTGAGATTGTCGGTCAGTTCACTGTTGCCTGCTGCATGCTGCATAACTTAGCCATCATGAGGCAGCAGCAGCTGGTAGTAGAAGACCAACCTGAGGTGAGAAAGGCTGATGATGAGGAGGAACACGACGGCGGAGGAGGGCGATCCATCGTGCCCCTTTAACGATTGCTCGAGCCTTGCGCCAGCAGCTCATCCGTGAACACTTTGCTGCCTGAAGGCTCAGTGGCAACTATTCCACATGGATCATGTTTACTGTTTGGACTTGTTCCATAGGCCCCAAGTTTCCACATGATTTGCTCCTGATTTTTTAGGAGCAACTGGTGTAGAACGGAGTATCTTAGAAATCGGAATTCTCCACATTTAGTTTGCTCCAGTTCTAGTCAGGTAGAACAGTTTCACTTTGGAAAAGAATTTTTTTTTCAAAAGGGGGCGTGTCCGGCCACTGACACCTGATTTGAAAGTTTCCACAGTGAAAACGTACTCAAAACTAACTTAGAATGGAGCAAGTGAAGATTTTTGTACGCTTGAAAAAATCTTGTCTACACTTTAAAAAATCAGGCGCAGGTTACAAATCAGGCGTAGGGAATGGGGGGGGGGGGTGTTTAAAGGGAAGTTTACAAACATTAAACACTTCAGTTTTACAAATAAAGAGTCATCATCAATAATAAATGATAAATACATGAATAAATCAACCAATAAATCAATCAAAAAAAATTAATAAGAAATAATTTTTTAAAAAAATCAATAAATAAAACATTTTCTACTTACCGACTGCAGCACCGGGAGCTTGGGGGGGTGGGGGGGAAGGGGGAGGGAGGCTGAACGGGCCGGGCCCGAGACTTCGGGCAGGGCCCGTCCCCAGCACCAGATTTACAGGCAGGTGGCGTTGGGTCGGGTCGGGGGGATGGTAGGAGGGAGGTCGGGTCGGTTCAGGTCAGAGGGGGGGAGGGAGGTCAGGTCGGATCGAGGCGGGGGGGGGGGAGGAGGGAGCGGGTGTTGGGTCCAGGGGGTGTCGAGTCTGGTCCAGTCCGGGAGTGGGGGGGGGAGCGGGTGTCGGGTCCAGGGGCGGGGGGGGGAGGGAGCGGGTGTCGGGTCCGGTCCGGGGGCGGGAGCGGGTGTCGGGTCCAGGGGGTGTCGAGTCCGGTCCAGTCCGGGGGTGGGGGGGGGAGCGGGTGTCGGGTCCAGGGGCGGGGGGGGGGGGGAGCGGGTGTCGGGTCCGGTCCGGGGGCGGGGGGGGGGAGCAGGTGTAGGGTCCGGTCCGGGGTCGGGTGGGGGGAGCGGGTGTTGGGTCTGGTCCGGAGGCGGGAAGCGGGAGTCGAGTCGGGTCGGGAGGAAGCAGGAGCTGGCAGTGGGAGGAGCCTTATTCACGCAGCCCCAGTGAGGCCATTCGGCCAGGGCTAGGGGCTGCGTGCTTCGGGCCCCTCCCACACAGTTTCGGGCGCCTGGAGCTACTGCACTTGCGTGCCCACTGTAGCGCACATGTGCAGAGGTCCCAGCACTGTTTTCAGCGCAGGGACCTGGCTCCGCCCCCTACAGCTCCTGCTGCGCCGCGCCGAGGGCCAGAGGACCTGCAGGGAGGTGGAGAATATGGAGGGGTTTTTTCGGCGCCGTTTTCGGCACGGAAAATAGGCGCCCAGCTCTGAGGGGCGCCTTTTTCACGCGTGTGGAAACTTGGGGCCATAATGTTGTGTTGTGTTAATGGAACAAATAATGGAAATGATCCAGTTATAATTTAAAATATATTTTATTCAAAAGTTTAACACTTGTTTGTACTTAACTTAACTTTAATAAAAATATTCTTGTATCAAACTTTAAAGTTTTCAGTTAAGATAACCTACAAACTTTAAGATCACTTAAAAAATCTAAGATGTTACAAACTATTAAACTTGTAAATTTACATCACTTACAAAAAACTTTTAATTTGAGATCATCATCATCATCATAGGCAGTCCCTCGAAGCGAGGATGACTTGCTTCCACGCTAAAAAGGGATGAGTTCACAGGTGTTTCAATGTTCCAGATCCCGAACTAATATTCCAGTCCTGAACTACATCTTGAAGGGTGAAAGATGCCTGTGCGTGGATTTGTTTAACGTGTGGTGGCCGTTTCACACCAGCCACCACACGGGCTTAACAGAGCTAGGTCTTGGTCCAGTGGCAAGGATTAACCAGGACAAATGGAGACCAGCTCTGCTGCACGGACCTAGTGCGCACACATATCGCACACATATCGCAGTGCAATAGGGGTATATAGAAGACTTCCTGAGAATTGGCACCTTTAAAAATGAGTTGGACTGTCAAGAAACAGTTAGAGAGATATTTAATAACACCGACTATTTTTAAGGGCAGTAGGGGAAGGAACATAATTGTCCCTGAAGTGGAGCTCAATGGGTAATGTGGAAGGGAAATCCCTAATAAAATAATCGGACATGGACTCTGAATGGCTCGATGGCCTTTTCTCACTTGCTTAAAGAAAATTTTTCTAACTTCTGAAAAGCTATTTAATCAAAATCACACACAAGTATGTCTAAATGCTCAAGCTGTCTCCAGATATTTATACTTTGTCAGTGTTAATGAAGTAGAATACAAAAGCTGTTTGCAATTGTAAGAAATACCAAATACCAGTTTTTTTGTAATGTTAAAATGAGTCTGGCAATATTCTGTGCCTGATGATATTTGTAGGTAATTCTTTAGTTTGAGAACAGTTACAACAATAACAACAATAATAACAACAACAAACAACAACAAAGAAAGGCTGCACCCATCTCTCCTCTAGCTAATTCTATGACCATCCGCTGCGCTTGGTCTTGGTGACTTCATCCCTGCCCGCAGGCGGTGGTGCAGCGTTTCTCAGGTTGGTACCAAGCTTATTATTTCAAGCATCTCGGGGAATACGCACTTCTTGATGGGGGCCGTGGGCAGGCAGTAATGTGTTAGGCCTGGCTTGGGCCTCTTCAGAGGCTGGTCTGGGAATTGGAGTGAAGTGACAGTTGATTCCGTTAATGGTCGCGGGGTCTGGGCATGTTCCCTTATTGCAGCAGCTAACTCCAACATTCCCTCGCTCATGTTCACTGACAATGTCTGAACTATCTGCAATGTTCCCTCCCTCATGTGCACCGACAGTGTATCAGCTACCTGCAACATTCCCTCCCTCATGTTCACTGACAGTGTTCCCATTTCTCGTGAGAGTGTTGTTACTTCTTCTGACAGTCCCAATACCTCATTACCCACCCCACTGATGATGTCCAGGAATGCTCCCCGCACTCATTGCCATCATCTAAGCTCTCCTTCCCCTCCTCACCCTGGGTGTGGCTCGCTGCATCCCACTGGGACCCGCAGACTTAGACTGTGTGAAACCATGGAATGTCCCGATCATGTATGTACTTTTGGGATCACTGGCCACTAAATGGTGTCACTGTTGGAGGCCATTGGGCCGCACGCACTGGTGTGCAGCCCAAGTGTAAAAGGCCAGCCATTTTGTATATTAGGCACTTTGGGCCTTAATAAAGCAGAGCCAAGGTTATACCTCTTGGAGTTAAACAGTACTCAGTCTAACAGTTATTACATACACAACAGTCCCAACACTCAGACCACTCAGGAAAGGTGCTCGCACCTCAATGGGCGACACCTGCACCTCCTCCAGAGTGAGTACAACGGTGGGGGCTTCATCCTCCCCCTCCCCCTGCCCCCCCGCCCCCTCCCCATCCCCCTCATCCCCATGCTCTTGGTGTGGGAGGTGGGATTGGAAGATGTTCTTCTCTTCAGGTTCGTCCACATCTGAATCTTCTTCTGCATCGGCTTCAGCCTTATCAGGGTTGGCCTCAAGTTCTGCAAAATATAACAGAACAGACAAATGGTTAGCAGCAGAGGAGGAGGCAGGGTGGGTGGCAAGAGTAGGCTCACACAGCGCAGGCAGCAGGCTGATTTGAAGGACCACGATGAATGATAGCACACTGCATCAACCGAAGCGTAGCTGACAGAGACATCCCCATGAACCGAAGCATGGCTAGCCCGCGCATACTTGACTTTTAGCAAAGCCAGACTGTGGAATTTGCAGGACTTAGTCTCTCCCTCGAATGTGGTGATTGCTTTTCTCCAGGCAGGACCCATCAAAGCAGCGACCCTGCCTTCCGAGGGTGTCAGTGGATGCAGATTTGCCGGGCTTCCTCCTGTTCGAGTTCTCTCTCTTGTTGTGTGCCAACTTCATCTGCAAAGATGAAAATATAACTTTTTAGAGAGGTTGTCTTTCTGCTGGGTGTGACCTACAGATGGTCACATTTACAATTGCAATTCCAGTGAATAAATGAAAATATTACTTACACTAACTACTTGACCAAGATCCTGCCACTTCATCTTGCACTGGCCTCCAGATCTCAGGATTGGTCATCATTACACAGTACTCTTGTGCAAGTTGGTTCCAGCGTTTCTTTATTTTTTTTTGGTGAAACTTTTATGTGACCTCTGCTGGTGTCCAGCTCGTGCCATCTGGCCTCAATTACAGTAACCAGTGCATCCACTTCATCCTGTGAGAAATTCTTGGTCCTTGAGCCACGTTGCAGATTGTAGCTCCCACATAGCACTCAAAGTTCTATCACACAACTGGCTCTTTAAAAATGGCCGAATGCAGACCGGGAGCCGTAGTGGGCATGTGCGTCCATAGCAGTCACGTAAAAAAACTTCATTTTTTTTCCTGCGCATGCGCAGAAGGGGGGACATCTTTTTTTCAGTGCAGGCATTAGGCTCCACCCTCCCCCCTCCCCCCCCCCCCCCCCGAAGCTAAAGGACAGGCTGCACGGTGCCAAATTAAAAAATTAGAACGGGGAAACTTGCGAGTTATTTTTTTGGAGTAGTCGGGGCCAAAACAAATGGGAATAACTCTGGAAATATGCCAAAAAAACGGCATTGGGGAAAATTGAGCCCAAAGAGTTGTATACCAAGTTTGCAGATGACACTCAGTTAAGATGCAGAGTAAGCTGTGTAGATAGGAACAGGAAGTTACAAAGGGCCATTGACTGTTCTGATTGACTCGATCATAACTATTGTTCGGTGTGTTTACCTTACTAAGAAACAGAAGAAACATAAGAAATAGGAGCAGGAGTAGGCCATTTGGCCCCTCGAGCCTGCTCCACCATTCAGTAAGATCATGGCTGATCTGATCATGGACTCAGCTCCACTTCCCTGCCCGCTCCCCATAACCCTTTACTCCCTTATCACTCAAAAATCTGTCTGTCTCCGCCTTAAATATATTCAATGACCCAGCCTCCACAGCTCTCTGGGGCAGAGAATTCCATAGATTGACAACCCTCTGGGAGAAGAAATTCCTCCTCATCTCAGTTTTAAATGGGCGGCCCCTTATTCTAAGACGATGTTCCCAATTTTAGTTTCTCCTATGAATGGAAATATCCTCTCTGCTTCCACCTTGTCAAGCCCCCTCATTATCTTATGTTTCAATAAGACCACCTCTCATTATTCTGAACTCCAATGAGTATAGGCCCAACCTACTCAACCTAACCTCATAAGTCAATCCCCTCATCTTACTGTGAAATAAAGCAGCTTATTGATTTCTATGTGGTCTCGCATGACCGACTGTTCAGTCCGACTTCGGAGAGATTGAAGGAGCACACCTGCCAAAGACACGATTACACCGCCACTCATATGCACGCATGCATTTGTTAAAAAAAAGTCTGCGGCAGCTTAGAGCGGGTTGCCTTGCCTCCTGCACAGTAGGGCTGGGCAGAACAGCAGCACATCAGTTCTCGGCGGTTCCGGGGCGGGTGAGTGATCGGGGCAATTTTAGCAAGCTACCGACCCGGCTTCCACCAGGTCGGTGAGTTTAACATTGCCCTTGTCATTTCTGTAGGTCAAATTGACCTTCATTGCTTTTGTAAAAATGCAAACTTTGAATCCTATCAATTCCGAGTGGGGGAAATTGGGAAAACTTGGTGGAGCCAAACATGGAGTGTTCTCTCCTCAGCGTTACTGCAAACCATGAAAACACCTTGAAGCCCAACAGTCTGAAAACAAACCCCTTGGAGCTCAAGATGTTCCTGCTGGCTCTCAATGGGTTAACAACGTCAAAGTCTTTTATTATCAATTGTTTTAATATATATATAACTGCGCTGTTTAGAAATATTTGGATTTGTTGTAGCAACCAAGCTCCTTTACATAGTTGGAAACCCTTTATTTAAACAAACACGGATGCAGTGCCCAGTCTAAATGTGTCATTTATTAAAACCTTGGCAACATGCTGCTTCTCCTCAAAAGAGAAATGAAGTCTCTCTTGCAGTTTTGGTTAAAGAGACAAAAATTGTCCTTTTCTCTCCGCCTGTCTAGACTCCGTTTTAGAACTGTCACAAATAAAAAATTTCTCAAAATCAAATTTTCTCAACATAGTTTTCCAATGACCTCACTTCTGAGCATGTAAAAATTAAATTTTTTTATTAAGCCGTCTCTCTGCATTTTTCCTCTGCCTCCCTTCGCGCTCCCCCACACCCCCCCCACCCCTTCTCCGTCTAAATCACAGCCACCTACTTTTTCACTGAGCCGAATCATTCGCTTCTTTCCTTCCCTCCAGTGTCTGTCATCTTCGCAACCTATTTGATACCTGACGCACAGTAGATTATATGGTTGAAAAATGGTTCTGGTAAAGCTGATACTGAAGGCCTGTGTGCCAGGTGGTCAGGAGCAGTTTCCCAACATTAATGATCACTTTTCCAGGCAAGTTCTTTACTCATTAACTGCTCAAAGTGAAATATTCAGTGACTGTACTCTGGCAGATTCAGAAATAACACAATGACACAGTGAAGGAATGTGTGTGATCTGGCTGCAAACAGGCTAACAAGTATAATGTAGGTTATAAACACTATGACAGGTGTTAATCTGGACTGTAAACAGGTAACACATGTTATAAATAAAGTAGCTCGTGCAATTCGGTAAGGAACAAGGTAGCCCATGTATAATCTGGACTATAAATAAGTAGCATGCATACCGGATTGTAGTAAGCATAGCAATGCATGTGTAATCCAGGCTGTAAACAAGTTAATCCGCATGTAAGGCAGGTAGTAACCACTGTATAATGTTTTCAATCTGGGCTGTAAACAGTGTCAAATGTGTATCGTATACGATAAACACTAAAGTGTAATCAGAGCTACTAACAGAGTACCACATATCATGTAGGTTGTAAACCCAGTATCACGTAATCTGGGCTATAAACAGGGTTACACTTGTGTGACCATTTGTGCATCCCCGATTTTAATTGCTGCACCATCGGTGGCTGTGCCTTCAGCTGCCTGGGCCCTAAACTCTGGAATTCCCTCCCTAAACCTCTCCACCCCTCTACCTCTCTCCTCCTTTAAAATGCTCCTTAAAACCTACCTCCCTGTCCTAATATCTCCTTTGTGTCTCGGTGTCAAATTTTGTTTGATAACATAGAAACATAGAAAATAGGTGCAGGAGTAGGCCATTCGGCCCTTCTAGCCTGCACCGCCATTCAATGAGTTCATGGCTGAACATGCAACTTCAGTACCCCCTTCCTGCTTTCTCACCATACCCCTTGATCCCCCTAGTAGTAAGGACTTTATCTAACTCCCTTTTGAATATATTTAGTGAATTGGCCTCAACAACTTTCTGTGGTAGAGAATTCCATAGGTTCACCACTCTCTGGGTGAAGAAGTTTCTCCTCATCTCGGTCCTAAATGGCTTACCCCTTATCCTTTATAACACGCCTGTGAAGTGCCTTGGGATGTTTTACCACGTTAAAGGTGCTATATAAATGCAAGTTGTTGCTGTTGTTGATGTAGGTTATAAACACTGTAATGTGTATAACATGCATTAATAAAAGAGTAACATGCAAACGATACAAAAGCAAAAGATTGCAGATGCTGGAATCTGTCATACTCACAGAATCATACCTTTCAGCCAATGTCCCAGACTCTTCCATCACCATCCCTGGGTAGGTCCTGTCCCACCGGCAGAACAGACCAATCAGGGGTGGTGGTACAGTGGTATACAGTCAGCAGGGAGTGGCCCTGTGAGTTCTCAACATTGACTACAGACCCCATGAAGTCTCATGGCTTCAGGTCAAGCATGGGCAAGGAAACCTCCCGCTAATTACCACCTACTGCCCTCCCTCAGCTGATGAATCAGTACTGCTCTATGTTGAACAACACTTGGAAGAAGCACTGAGAGTAGCAAGGGCACAGAATGTACTCTGGGAGGGGGACGCCAATGTCCATCACCCAGAGTGGCTCGGTAGCACCACTACTGACCAAGCTGGCCAAGTCCTGAAGGATATAGTTGCCAGACTGGGACTGTGGCAGGTGGTAAGAGAACCAACATGAGGGTAAAACCTGCTTGACCTCATCTTCACCAATTTACCTGTCACAGATGCATCTGTCCATGACAGCATTGGTAGCACTACCATCGTGCTAAATGGGATAGATTCAGAACAGATCTAGCAGCTCAAAACTGGGTGTCCATGAGGGCTCTGAGCCATCAACAGCAGCAGAATTACATAGCAGCAGAAAATACATGCAGGAGTAGGCCATTCGGCCCTTCGAACCGGCACCACCATTCAATATGATCATGGCTGATTCCTGCTTTCTCTCCATACCCCTTGATCCCTTTAGCCGTAAGGGCCACATCTAACTCCCTTTTGAATATATCTAATGAACTGGCCTCAACAGCTTTCTGTGGTAAAGAATTCCACAGGTTCACAATTCTCTGAGTGAAGAGGTTTCTCCTCATCTCGGTCCTAAATGGCTTACCCCTTATCCTTAGACTGTGACCCCTGGTTCTGGACTTTCCCAACATCGGGAACATTCTTCCTGCATCTAACCTGTCCAATCCTGTCAGAATTTTATATGTTTCTATGAGATCCCTTCTCATTCTTCTAAATTCCAGTGAATATAAGTCTAGTCGATCCAGTCTTTCTTCACATGTCAGTCCTGCCATCCCAGGAATCAGTCTGGTGAACCTTCGTTGCACTCCCTCAATAGCAAGAATGTCCTTCCTCAGATTAGGAAACCAAAACTGTACACAATTTTCAAGGTGTGGCCTCACCAAGGCCCTGTACAACTCCAGTAAGACCTCCCTGCTCCTATACTCAATTCCTCTCACTATGAAGGCCAACATGCCATTTGCCTTCTTCACCGCCTGCTGTACCTGCATGCCAACTTTCAATAACTAATGTAGGATACACCCAGGTCTTGTTGCATCTCCCCTTTTCCTAATCTGTCACCATTCAGATAACATTCTGCCTTCCTGTTCTTGCCAGCAAAGTGGATAACCTCACATTTATCTACATTATACTGCATCTGCCATGCATTTCCCCACTCACCTAACCTGTCCAAGTCACCCTGCAGACTCTTAGCATCCTCCTCACAGCTCACACTGCCACCCAGCTTCATGTCATCTGCAAACTTGGAGATATTACATTCAATTCCTTCGTCTAAATCATTAATGTATATTGTAAATAGCTGGGGTTCCAGCACTTAACCTTGCGGCACCCCACTAGTCACTGCCTGCCATTCTGAAAAGGACCCGTTTATTCCTACTCTTTGCTTCCTGTCTGCCAAGCAGTTCTCTATCCACGTCAATACATTACGCCCAAACCATGTGCTTTAATTTTGCACACTAATCTCTTGTGTGGGACCTTGTCAAAAGCCTTTTGAAAGTCCAAATACACCACATCCACTGGTTCTCCCTTGTCCACTCTACTAGTTACATCCTCACAAAATTCTGGAAAATTTGTCAAGCATGATTTCCCTTTCATAAATCCATGCTGACTTGTATCCTGTCACTGCTTTCCAAATGCGCTGCTATTACATCTTTAATAATTGATTTCAAAATTTTCCCCACTACCGATGCCAACTTTCACCTGGGTGTATTCCACCACAATTTGTAATCTCATCACCTGGCATATCCCTCACTCTACGATCACCATCAAGCTAGGGGACCAACCCTGGTTCAATGAGGAGTGCAGAAGAGCAAGACAAGAGCAGCAACAGGCGTACCTAAAAATGAGGTACCAACCTAGGCAAGCAGCAACACAGGGCTACATGCATGCTAAACAACGGAAGCAGCATGCTATAGACAGGGCTAATCGGTCCCACAATCAACGGATCAGATCAAAGCTCTGCAGTCCTGCCATATCCAGTCGTGAATGGTGGTGGACCATTAAACAACTAACGGGAGGAGGCGGCTCTATGAATATCCCCATCCTCAATGATGGTAGAGTCCAGCATGTGAGTGCAAAAGACAAGGATGAAGCGTTTGCAACCATCTTCGGCCAGAAGTGCCGAGTGGATGACCCATTTTGGCCTCTCCTGAGGTCCCCACCATGGCAGAAGCCAGTCTTCAGCCAATTCGATTCACTCCACGTGATATCAAGAAACGGATGCCGCAAAGGCGATGGGCCCCAACAACATCCCGGCTGTTGTGCTGAAGACTTGTGATCCAGAACGAGACATGCCTCTAGCTAAGCTGTTCCAGTACAGCTACAACACTGGCATCTACCCGACAATGTGAAAATCTGCCCAGGTATGTCCTGTCCACAAAAAGCAGAACAAATCCAATCTGACCAGTTACCGTCCCAATCAGTCTACTCTCAATCATCAGCAAAATGATGGAAGGTATCATTGACAGTGTTATCAATAACCTGCTCACTGATGCCCAGTTTGGGTTCCGCCAGGACCACTCTACTCCAGACCTCATTAAAGCCTTGGTCCAAACATGGATAAAAGAGCTGAATTCCAGAGGTGAGGTGAGAGGCAGCATTTGACCAAGTGTGTCAACAAGGAGCCTTAGTAAAACTGAAGTCAATGGGAATCAGGGGGAAAACTCTCCACTGGCTGGAGTCATATCAAGCACCAAGGAAAATGGTTGTGGTTGTTGGGAGGTCAATCATCATAGCCCCTGGATATCGCTGCAGGAATTCATCAGGGCAGTGTACTAGGTCCAACTACCTTCGGCTGCTTCATCAATGACCTTCCCTCCATCATAAGGTCAGAAGTGGGGATGTTCGCTGATGACATGCTCAGTGTTCAGTGCCATTCGCAACTCCTCAAACAATGAAGCAGTCCATGCCCACATGCAGCAAGACCTGCACGACATTCAGGCTTGGGCTGATAACTGGCGAGTAACATTCATTCCACAAAAGCGCCAGGTAATGACTATTTCCAACAAGCAAGAATCTAACCACCGCCCCTTGACATTCAATGGCACTACAATTGCCGAATCCCCCATCATCAACATCCTGGGGTTCACAGTTGACCAGAAACTTAATTGAACCAGCCACATAAATACTGTGGCAACAAGAGCAGGTCAGAAACTGGGTATTCTGCAGCGAATGTCTCATCTCCTGACTCCCCAAAGCCTTTCCACCATCTACAAGACACAAGTCAGGAGTGTGATGGCATACTCTCCACTTGCCGGAATGAGTGCAGCTTCAATAACACTCAAGGAGCTTGACACCATCCAGGACAAAGCAGCCCACTTGATTGGTTCCCTATTCAGCACGTTAAACATTCACTCCCTCCACCACCGGCGTACCATGGCTGCAGTGTGTACCATATACAAGATGTACTGCAGCTACTCGTCAAGGCTTCTTCGGCAGCATACCCCAAACCCACGACCTTTACCACCTACGGACAGCAGATACATGGGAACACCACCACCTCCATGTTCCCCTCCAAGTCCTTCATCATTGCTGGGAAAAAATCCTGGAACTCACTCGCTATCGGCACTATGGGAGTACCTTCACCACACGGACTACAGTGGTTCAAGAATGCGGCTCAGCACCACCTTCTCAAGGGCAATTAGGGATGGGCAATAAATAAGTCGGGATTATATGTGATTTACAGGGAAACTTGGAGATGATTGTGTTTGTAGTGTATGGAGAAAGAGTCAGACTGAACACTGTGAGCTCAAAGTAATGTGTGACCTTAGTCTTTTATTGCAGGTCTCCAGAGTGTCTCTACAACCTGTGAAGCACTCTTAAATACCTGTGCTCCCAAGGGATTATGAGATCCATTGGGACTCCGGGGAATGAGCCCTCTGGTGGCTGTACAGAGTATATACAAGTCCAGCTACATAACAACATTCCCCCCTAAAGTCAATAGTGTAACTATTTACAATGTGAGTCGATCTGGGGCCCTTCTTGCCCTGGTTGATCGTCTCGGTGTGAAAGCTGGTGTTGTTGAATCATTTGTTGGGCCCTCGCTGGGCTGCTGTGCAGCTGGCCTTGCTGGGCTGCCTGGTGTGTTTGGTCCTGCAGGGCTGCTGTGGATGATGGGTTCTGCTTCGTGATCAACCGTGGTGTCGGTTGCCACTGGTGTGTGTGTTGGGGGAATCAAAAAAGGTAGGGTCCAAGGTGGGTTGCTCAGGATAGTCCGTGAATCTGAGTTTGATTTGGTTCCAGTGTTTCCGGTGAATGAGTCCATTTGAAAGTTTGACCCGAAACATCCTGCTCCCCTCTTTGGCCACGCCAGTGCCGGGAAGCCACTTGGGACCTTGTCCATAATTTAATACAAATACAGGATCATTGACTTCAATCTCGCGTGACACATTTGCGCTATCATGGTATGCACTTTGTTGAAGCCGCCTGCTCTCTACCTGTTCATGTAGATCAGGGTGAACTAACGAGAGCCTTGTCTTAAGTGCTCTTTTCATGAACAGTTCATCAGGTGGGATCCCAGTGAGTGAGTGGGGTCTCATGCGGTAGCTAAGCAGGACTCAGGATAAGCGAGTCTGCAGTGAACCTTCAGTTACCCTCTTCAAGCCTTGCTTGATGGTATGCACTGCTCTCTCTGCCTGACCATTGGACGCTGGTTTAAACGGAGCAGATGTGACATGTTTGATCCTGTTACGGGTCATAAATTCTTTGAACACAGCATTGGTAAAACATGGCCTGTTGTCGCTCACCAAGACATCGGGTAAGCCGTGTGTGGTAAACATGGCCCGCAGGCTTTCAGTGGTGACAGTGGACGTGCTAGCCGACATTATCTCATATTCAATCCACTTGGAGTACGCGACGACAACCACAGGGAACATTTTATCCAAGAACAGGCCTGCATAGTCGACGTGTACCCTAGACCACGGTTTGGAGGGCCAAAACCATAAACATAATGGCGCCTCCTTGGGTACATTGCTTAACTGCGAGCATGTATTATGTCTGTGAACACAGGACTCTGAGTCCGCATCGATGCCGGGCCACCACACATGGCATCTGGTTATCGCATTCATCATTATGATGCCTGGGTTGGTACTGTGGAGGTCATTGATGAAGGTGTCTCTGCCCTTCTTGGGACCACTACTCGATTGCCCTACAGAAGGCAGTCTGCCTGTATAGACATTTCACCTTTGCGCCGCTGGAACGGCTTTATCTCTTCCTGCATTTCCACTGGGATACTGGACCAGTTCCCGTGAAGCACACAGCTTTTGACTAGAGATAATAAGGGATCCTGGCTTGTCCAGGTTTTAATCTGCCGGGCAGTGACGGGTGATTGCTCACTCTCAACTGCTTCCATAACCATGGCTAGATCTGTGGGTTGTGCCATTTCCACCCCCGTGGTGGGCAATGGCAGCCTACTGAGAGCATCGGCGCAGTTTTCTCTGCCTGGCCTGTGGCGCATGGCATAGTTGTAGGCGGACAACGTGAGCGCCCATCTCTGGATGCGGGCCGATGCATTGGTATTTACACTTTTACTCTCAGAAAACAGGGATATAAGTGGTTTATGGTCAGTTTCCAATTCGAATTTTAGCCCAAACAGGTATTGATGCATTTTCTTTACCCCATATACACATGCTAACGCTTCTTTTTCAATCATGCTGTAGGCTCTCTCGGCCTTAGACAGACTCCTGGATGCATAAGCAACTGGTTGCAGTTTTCTGAAATCATTGGCTTGTTGCAATACACACCCGACGCCATATGACGATGCATCTCATGCTGGTACCAAATGCTTACATGGATCATACAACACAAACAATTTGTTTGAGCATAACAATTTTCTCGCTTTTACAAAGGCATTTTCTTGGCTTTTGCCCCAAACCCATTCGCCCCCTTTTCATAGTAAGACATGCAGTGGTCTAACAGTGTGCTGAGACCCGGTAAGAAGTTACCAAAGTAGTTCAAGAGTCCCAGGAACGACCGCAGCTCCGTCACGTTCTGTGGCCTCGGTGCATTCTCGATTGCCTCCATCTTCGCTTTGGTGGGCCTGATGCTGCCCATCGCAATCTTCCTTCCCAAGAACTCCACTTCAGGTGCCAGGAAAATGCACTTCGAGCATTTTAACCTGAGCCCCACGTGGTTGAGCCGTCAAAGAACCTCCTGCAGCTTTTGCAGATGCTTGACTGTGTTCCGACCTTTGACCAAGATGTCGTTCTGGAAGACCACGGTGTGCGGGACCGACTTCAGTAAACTTTCCATGTCTCTCTGGAATATCGCTGCCGCTGATCGGATTCCAAATGGGCATCTGTTATAAACAAAAAGACCTTTGAGCGTGTTGATGCAGGTGAGGGCCTTCGATGATTGCCAACAGTTCCTGCGTCATGTAGGCTGAGGTCAGATTCAGCTTTGTGAACATCTTTCCCCCGCCAGCATTGCCAAGAGGTCGTCGGCTTTTGGAAGTGGGTATTGGTCCTGCAGGGAGAAATGATTGATAGTTACTTTGTAATCGCCACAGATTCTGACGGTGCCGTCTCCCTTGACGACTGGGACAATAGGACTGGCCCACTCGCTGAACTCGATCGGTGAGATGATGCCCTCTCTTTGTAGCTGGTCAAGCTCGATTTCTCCCCTTTCTCTCATCATGTACGGTACTGCTCTCGCCTTGTGATGGATGGGTCGCACCCACAGAATTAGGTGGATCTGCACTTTTGCTCCGTGGAATTTCCCGATGCCTGGTTCAAACAGCGAAGGAAATTTGTTTAAGACCTAGTCACATGAAGTGTCATCAGCAGGCGATAGCGCTCGGATGTCGTCCCAGTTCCAGCGTATCTTTCCCAGCCAGCTCCTGCCGAGCAGTGTGGGACCATCACCAGGTACCACCCAGAGTGATAGCTTGTGCACCGTTCCATCGTAGGAGACCTTTACGGTAGCACTGCCGATTACAAGAATCAGTTCTTTCGTGTAAGTTCTTAGTTTCGTGCGAATTGGAGTTAAGACTGGCCTTGAGGCCTTGTTGCACCACAACCTTTCGGAAGTCTTTTTGCCCATGATGGACTGCTCGCTCCCGTGTCCAGCTCCATTGACACCGGGAGTCCATTTAGTTCAAACTTCAGCATTATCGGCGAACAATTCTTGGTGAATGTGTGCACCCCATGTACCTCTGCCTCCTTTATCAGAGGTTTTGTTTCGTCGTGATCCTCCGTGAATCTGTCCTCCTCTGCAACGTGGTGGTTTGCAGGTTTAACAGGCCTAGCAACTCTCCTGCACACTCGTTGGAGGTATCCCATTGTTCCACAGCCCTTGCAAACGTACTCTTTGAATCGGCATGAATGGAAACGATGATCACCCCCGCAGCGCCAACAAGGTGTTAATGGCCTTGCATTCATCACCCTTGATGGTGGACTCTTAGACATCTGCAGACGTGTAGCTGCAGGTATGTGTGACCTGCCCAATCCGTTACGATTCGAAAACAACATCGCTTTATTCACAGTACTTGTAGCAGCACTTGTGTGCTGAGAGATTTGCTTCGTATTGTCAATGGTGGCAATGAACGCCTGAGCTATCGCTATGACCTTACTCAAGGTTTGGGGTCTCTAGAGTCAAAAGTTTGCGAAGTCTGGCTTCGTGACCAATGCCAAGTACAAAAAGGTCTCTGAGCATGTGCTCCAAATGGCCTTCAAATTCGCAATGTCCTGCAAGGCGTCTTAGCTCGGCGACGTAACTCGCTACTTCCTGGCCTTCAGATCTTTTGTAGGTGCAGAACCGGTACCTCGCCATCAGAACGCTTTCCTTTGGGTTCAAATGCTCTCGGACCAGTGTGCACAAATTGTCGTACGATTTCTCCATGGGTTTCGCTGGAGTGAGCCATTCTTCATGAGGCCATATGTTGGTGCCCACAGACGGTGAGGAGGATTGCTCTATGTTTGGCAGTGCTCTCTTCCCCATCTAGCTCGTTGGCCACGAAGTATTGGTCGAGTCGCTCCACAAAAGTTTCCCAATCATCTCCCTCCGAGAATTTCTTCAGGATGCCCACTGTTCTCTGCATCTTTGGGTTCGCTATCTGTATCTCGTCGCCAGTTGTAGTGTATGGAGAAAGAGTCAGACTGAACACTGTGAGCTCAAAGCAATGCTTGACCTTAGTCTTTTATTGCAGGTCTCTAGAGTGCCTTTCCAACCTGTGAAGCACTCTTAAGTACCTGTGCTCCCAAGGGATTATGAGATCCCTTGGGACTCCGGGGAATGAGCTCTCTGGTGGCTGTACAGAGTATATACAAGTCCAGAAACATAACAGTGTTCCCATAACACTGGTGGTCATGTTCCTCTTGGTGGTAGGATTCACAGACGAAGGACTGCAGTGCACCCTGTTGTTCCTAAATACTGCAACCGCAGTGCTCCATTGGTTGAGGGGGTGAATGCTGATCCAGTGACAGGGACACCGATCAGTGGACAGCTCTCTGTTAGATGGTGCCAAGCTTCTTCAGTCTTTTTGTGGTTGCACCCATCCAGGTGAGTGATGATTATTTTATCAGTGTCCTAACTTGAGTAATATAGATGTTGGAAAGGCTTTGAGGAGGTGAGCCAGACGTCGCAGAGTGCCCAGCCTCTGTCCTGCTCTTGTAGCCACAATGTTGAAATGGCTCATTTGATTCAACTTCTGGTCAATGGTAACCCCAGGATGTTGATTGTGGGGTACTTGGTGATTGTGCTGCCATTGAAGGTCAAGGGAGGTGGCTGGACTTTCTCTTGTTTGAGGTGGTCCTTACCTGGATAGTTTGTGGCGTAAATGTTAGGCTGATGTGGTGCGTAAGTCTGGATGTTATCCAGGTCCTGTTGTCGGCTGGCATGAGCTGCTTCATTATGGGAGGTGCTGTGAATAGAGCTGAATACTGTAGAATCATCAGCGAACAGCCCATATGATGGAGGAAAGGTTATTATCATCATAGGCAGTCCCTCAGGATCGAGGAAGACTTGCTTCCACTCTAAAAATGAGTCCTTAGGTGGCTGAAGTCTAAAACGAGAACCACAGTCTCTGTCACAGGTGGGACAGATAGTTGTTGAGGGAAGGGGTGGGTGGGAGCGGTTTGCCGCATGCTCCTTCTGCTGTCTGCGCTTGATTTCTGCATGCTCTCGCCGATGAGACTCGAGGCACTTCATCCACTTATGGCGGTCTTTGGCCAGGGACTCCCAGGTGTCAGTGGGGATGTTGCACTTTATCAGGGAGGCTTTGAGGGTGTCCTTGTAATGTTTCGTCTGCCCACCTTTGGCTCGTTTGCTGTGAAGGAGTTCCGAGTAGAGCGCTTGCTTTGGGAGTCTCGTGTCTGTCATGCAAACAAAGTGGCCTGCCCAGCGGAGCTGATCGAGTGTGGTCAGTGCTTCCATGCTGGGGATGTTGATGGAGGAAAGGTTTTAATGAAGTAGCTGAAGATCATCATCATCATAGGAAGTCCCTCAGGGTCGGGCCAGGATACTTACCTGAAGAACTACTGTGGTGATGCCCTGGAGCTGTGATAATTGGCCTCCGACAATCACAAGCACCTTTCTTTGCATCAGTTTCGACTCTAGCCACTGGAGTGTTTTTCCTTTGAATTATAGAATCATGGCAATTTACAGCACGGAATGAGGGCATTTTGGCTTATCATGTCTGCTTCGGCCGACCAAGAGCTATCCAGCCTAATCCCACTTTCCAGCTCTTAGTCCGTAGCTCTGTAGGTTACGCACTTTAAGTGCACATCCAAGTATTCTTTAAATGTGGTGAGGCTTTCTGCCTCTACCACCCTTTCAGGCATTGAGTTCCAGACTTCCACCACCCTCTGGGTGAAGAAATTTCCCCTCATATCTCCTCTAAACCTTCTCCCAATTACTTTAAATCTATGTGTTATGTTTTCGGTACAACCTCACAAACATACAAGCTTTAAGACGGCTGATAACTTCAGGAACCAGTCAGATGACTTGTCCCTCTTTATTGTTGTAAACAGCACTGGCTGCAATGCCAAGTAGTCCACTGTGTGGAGCTATATATATTACACTTCTCCCTCCTTAATGAAGAAGTAATTATAACAAACAATCATTATACATAACTTGCATGGTTATATATAACAAAATATATGGACTTATTTTGCCATATTTACAAATCAAGCTTAACCACTTATTTTCTGTTTTGAAAAGGATACCTTCATTCTTGAATAGAACCTTCCAAACATGGTGTCGAATTTAGACTCATTCTAGGCTGATCCTGAGGAAAGTTTTTCTCCAAGGGATGCCCTTGATTTACATTTGAACTCTCTAGAACTTTAGACTGTTTGTCTGCCTGACTCGAGCTCAGACTTAAATTCTGACTTTCTCTTGGACTTGTTTCCAGTACATTTGATGTAGGATATGCTACTGGTACTTTACTTGTATCAAAACCATCTGATGAGTCAGAAATAATCAAATCATTCCAACCTTCAACTCCTTCCACATCTGTATGTAAAATATGATCAATGTGAACAAACCTAACCTGTCCATGATCAAACATCTTGACCAAATATGTGCAAGGACCACATATCTTCACCACTCTTCCTGGTAACCACTTTAACCATTTATGGTGATGGCTCTTCACTCTCACCTTCTGGTTTAATTTCACACTTCTCTCTTTTACTCTACCTCTATCATGATTCCCTTTCTGTCTTAATTGTTTCTCTTCTATGGACTGTGCCAAATTTGGTTTTAACAATGAGAATCTGGTTCATGGCTGTCGTTTGAGAAACAACTCTGTTGGTGTTCTAGTTGTATGAGGAGTATTACGATATGTAATTAGAAAATTCGTCAATTTGTGGTCCAATGACAACTGTCGTTTCTTTGGATTTGGATCCAACATCTGGTTGATGAGTGCGCGTTTTATAATTTGTACTGTGCGCTTTGCTGCATCATTTGAAGCAGGATGGTACGGTGGAACCTTGGTATGTTTGACACCATTTTTGCTCAGTAACTGTGCAAATTCTTCTGAATAAAATTGTGGTCCATTACCAGAAACAATTCCTTCTGGGAGGCCAAATGAAGAAAATAATCTTCGCAAAATGTCTAATGTTTTACTTGTGGTTACTTTCCACATTGGAAACACCTCAACCCATTTTGAATGGCTTTCAATCACAATGAACAATTGCTGTCCTTCTAGTTCAGCAAAATCGATATGTAACCTTTGCCACACCCTGGGAGGCCATTTCCATGGCTGTAATGGTACTGATGGTGGTTTCTTGCTTACCGATTGACATGTCTTACACTGACTGACGATGTACTCTATAGCTTTATCTAGCCTGGCCACCATAAGTAACTGCATGTAAAACTCGTGGTCAAGCACATTCCCAGGTACTGGTCATGAAGACCTCCTAATAATTTGGACCTGAATTTATTTGGTATTACCACTCTTGCACTCCACATGATACAATCTTTATCAACTGATAATTCATTCCTAGGAATGAAGAGTGGATTAATATCTTTGTCTGTTACCTGGCTTGGCCAGCCATTTGCAATGTAATCATACACATTTGACATAACTGGGTCATGCCTGGGTTCAAATCCCATCCTCGTCGCCAATGTTATGTTTTCGGTACGACCTCACAAACACACAGGCTGATAATTTCAGGAACAAGTCAGGTGACTTGTTCCCTTTTTATTGTTGTAAACAGCAATGTCTGCAATGCCATAGTAGTCCACTGGGTGGAGCTATATATATTACACTATGCCTCCTCATTGTTGCCCCTCTGCCAAGGGAAACAGGTCTTTCTTATCCATTCTATTCAGGCTCCTCATAATTTTATATACCTCAATCAGGTCTCCCATCAGCCTCCTCTGTTCCAAAGAAAAAACACCCAGTATCTCTAATCTTTTCTCATAGCCAAAATTCTCCAGTCCAAACAACATTCTTGTAAATCTCCTCTGTACCCTTTACAGTGCAATCACATCTTTCCTGTAATGCGGTGACCAGAACTGCACATTGTACTCCAGCTGTGGCCGAAACAGTGTTTTATACAGTTCAAGCATAACCTTCTTGCTCTTGTATTCCATGCCCCAACTAATAAAAGCAAGTATTTCATAAGTCTTATTAACCACCTTATCTACCTGGCCTGCTACTTTCAGGGATCTGTGGACCTGCACTCCAAGGTCACTTTGTTCCTCTACATTTATCAGTTTCATACCACTTAATGTATATTCCCTTGCCTTGTTAGACCTCCCCAAATGTATTAACTCACACTTATCTGGATTGAATTCCATTTGGCACTGTTCTGCCCACCTGACCAGTACATTGATATCTTCCTGCAGTCCGCAGCTTTCTTCTTCATTATCAACCGCACAGCTTACGTTAGTGTCATCTGCAAGCTTCTTAATCATACCCCCAACATTCAAGTCCAGATCATTGATATATACCACAAAAAGCAAAGTACGCAGCACTGAGCCTTGCAGAACCCTACTCCATACAGCGTTCCAGTTACAAAAACAACCATCAACCATTAGCCTTTGCTTCCTGCCTCTGAACCAATTTTGGATCCAACTTGCCACTTTGCCTTGGATTCCTTCGGCTTTTACTTTCGTGACTAGTCTGCCATGTGGGACCTTATCAAAAGCTTTGCTGAAACCCATATACACTACATCATACTCACTGCTCTCATCAACCCTCCTCGAAAAATTCAGTCAGACACGACCTTCCCTTAACAAATCTATGCTGATTGTCCTTGATTAATCCATGTCTTTCCAAATGAAGATTTATCTTGTCCCTCAGGATTTTTCCCAATAATTTTCCCACCACTGAGGTTAGGCTGACTGGCCTGTAATTACTCAGTCTATCCCTTTCTCCCTTTTTAAACAAAGGTACAACATTAGCAGTCCTCCAGTCCTCTGGCACCACACCTGTAGCCAGAGAGGACTGAAAAATGATGGTCAGAGCCTCTGCTATTTCCTCTTTTTTTTCTCTTAACAGCCTGGGATACATTTCATCCGGGTCTAGGGATTTATCCACTTTCAAAGCTGCTATGTCCTTAATACTTCCTCTCTCCCTATGTTTATCTCGTCTAATATTTCACACACCTCCTCCCTCATTGCAAAGTCTGCATCGCCCCTCTCTTTTGTGAAAACAGATGCAAAGTATTCATTAAGAATCATACCCACGTCTTCTGCCTCCAGACACAGATTTCCTTTCTTTCTCTAGTTATCCTCTTGCTCTTAATGTATTTATAAAACATCTTTGG
The DNA here is from genome assembly GCF_044704955.1 of Pristiophorus japonicus. Lineage (NCBI taxonomy): Eukaryota > Metazoa > Chordata > Chondrichthyes > Pristiophoridae > Pristiophorus > Pristiophorus japonicus. The sequence continues at coordinate 214,708,776 of NC_091984.1, read as the reverse complement.
GTTTTCTCTGATTTTACTTGCTAACATTCTTTCATGCTCTCTCTTTACTTTTCTGATATCATTTTTAATTGCACCCCTGCACTTTTTATACTCGGCTAGAGTTTCTGCAGTATTAAGTTCTCGGTATTTGTCATAAGCTTCCCTTTTTTTCTTTATCTTATCCTGTATGTCCCATGACATCCTAGGGGCTCCAGATTTGTTAGCCCCACCCTTTTTCTTTAACGGAACATACTTGCTCTGTACCCTCAGGATCTCCTCCTTGAATGCCTCCCACTGCTCTGACACTGATTTACCATCAAGTAGCCATTTCCAGGCCACTTTGGCCAAATCCCATCTCAGCTCAGCAAAATTGGCTTTACCCCAATTGTGAACTTTTGTTCCTGGTCCACCTTTGTCCATTTCCACAACTACCCTAAATCTTACTGAATTATGATCACTAGCACCAAAATGCTCTCCCACTGATACCCCTTCCACCTGCCCCTTTTCATTCCCCAAAACCAAGTCCAGAACCGCCCCCTCCCTTATTGGACTTGTTACATACTGGCTAAAGAAGTTCTCCTGAATTAATTTTTGGAATTCTGCACCCTCTGTACCATTCACATTGCTTGTTTCCCAGTTAATATTAGGGTAGTTGAAATCCCCCACTATTGCAGCTCTATAGTTTTTGCACTTCGCAGCAATTTGCCCACATATTTGTTCTTCGATCTCCCTCTGACTGTTTGGGAATCTTTGATCAGTAATTGGCTGGATTCGATTTGTCCTGTTTTTTGTGGATAGGACATACCTGGGAATCTTCTGCATTGTCGGGTAGATGCGAGTGTCATCAACAGCTTGACTAAGGAATGGGCTAGCTCTGGTGTATAGGCCTTCAGCACTACTGCCAAAATATTATCTGGG